>NW_015505429.1:1512018-1520120 GCF_001515645.1 Sinocyclocheilus grahami | reverse complement strand
GATAGATAGATAGATAGATAGATAGATAGATAGATGGATGGATGGATGGATGGATGGATGGATGGGTGGGTGGGTGGGTGGATGGATGGATGGATAGATGATGGATGGATGGGTGGGTGGGTGGATGGATGGATGATAGATAGATAGATAGATAGATGTTTTTTAATGTTTTTTTGTCTTAATTTCTTTAGATATTGCAATAATATAGCTACCATTAATTATTTTGGCCAAATAACGAAATGTTTAGTGAAAATATCATGACGGCTAGTTCTTGTTTGAAAGAAAATGAATTTTCTCAACAACAACAACAACAACAAAAAATTACTGTGAACGCATTGTTCCAGTCTTGTTGTACAAATGTATAGCATTGCTGTATTCAAATTTTTTGTTCATATTTTGTTTAAATTAAATCGTGCGGTTTCTGTTAGAGCTTTGTCATTCCCAATCAGTTAATCAATCAGTCTGTCCGACACTGAATCAAATCTACATCTGCATCCCGAAGGTCACTTGGATCAATGGTCAAATGAATTAAATTATTTTTTGCTTATTTTAACTAAACTGGCCAAGTAGAAAACAAAACCTGGATGTGACACTGTGCCAACCCTTACAGAAACAAAATCCTGTCTTTTGTGGAAATAAACTGTCTATTCTAAAATGAAAAAGATGAAAACGTGATAGGAAGAAAGACAAATAAAGGGAGCTGGAAGGAGAAACTCACAGTTCAGTTGTATCTTTAGGGATACCCTTAGGCAGCGAACGCAGCCCGCGGTTACTACAGCGCACCACCGCGTCTGAGCATGTGCAGGAATCGGGACAGCGAGGGGCCGACGGCAGACAGACATTCTCTTCCGCACCTGAGAGAGAAACACATGCATATTTTATGCTCCTTTACATCATGCAAGAGAAAAATGTAATATGTGTTGCTAACAGATCTAATATAGAAACTCATCAATTCTTTAAAAGGAAGTAATGGAGGACAGAGAAAAAGAGAGAGATAACGGAAGAAAGAGCACAGGTGCTGCGTGCACCGAATTGCATTGAAAATAGCCCATTCTCCAAACACGGGTATCAATATTACAGCGCACGCTTGCGAACTGATACAGTGCACAGGAGTTTAAAATCAGCAGCTAAATATTGCTTTTGGCCTTGCTCGCTCCACATTTCCTGCAAGCAATACTTGTAGCCTCCTCCCGAGCTGCTTTCATCCAAGCTCTGTATGACGCTATCTGTAAAAGGCTGAATTACCCTGCAGATTAAAAAGAAACAGCGAATTAAGCCATTAATGGGAGGTAATGGAGACTGAGATATGCTCCAACAATAACACGCAGACCGAGTCTGGAAGGAGAACGCCGGATCTGGACGTGCCTGCAAACGCAGAAAAGCCAAAGGGGCTGTGGGCTAGTTTTACAATGACTGGACTCCATCAAACGACCAAAAATATCTTCCCGTAAATCAATTTAGCTTGACTTTGTTACTCTAACTGTAATTGCAGAGCACCGAAATAGCTGGATGTTGTGGTGGTGAGTTGTTTGGAGCCGAAACGAACAGAATAACAACACATGAGCCCTGACAGACAGCTTCTTCTAACTAATGGACCTCGAGCCAGGGCGATTTCTCTCACTTTCAACCTCTTTATTTCAAAGTGCTTCGACCGTCTACAGCTGAGCAGCTCTCTTAACACGATATTCCCCGAACCAGCAAAAGAGCTGTTTCTACCCAAAACACCCCGGGCTTTGACAGGGAGGTCTTCTGAAACACAGGACCCCGGCCAGACAGAAGCCAAACCGCACTTTCTTTTTCTCCGTTAAACTTTGTCAGTCTCGAGAGGTTCTGTTTTCCCGCTGTCTTTATGGACACCAGTTCTTCCCTAAAAACCAGATAATGCTGAGGCCTCCACGCTTAGCGTTGAATTTGTCCTTTTGCTGCCCTCTCAGTACGGCCTTGTGGGAAGCTGGCCGGGTGTGATTTACCCTGACGCTGGGAAGCAGGGAGAGGGGGATGAAGGTGTGGGAAATCCGAGGAGAAGGAGTGGAGAGAAAGCCTCGGTCTGGAAGGAGGCGATGCAGCGGCCTGAACTAAGCAGCGTGATTTCATGGGAACTGGAGATGGATGTGGTGTGGATGGCACAGGTTACAAGGCAAATACTAGCTGAGGTCTGCAAACCCTTGTTCAGCGTCCTGACAGTGCGCCTCTGGTTCATGAGGAACTGCTTAAAAAAGTGTATATAAACAGGCCAGTGTGGACATAAAGGAGTTGAAGAGTATGAAAGAGAATTAACATTGTATGGAGACATGGAAGTATAGACTGGTATATTTGCATTTACTGTCTATCTATCTATCTATCTATCTATCTATCTATCTATCTATCTATCTATCTATCTATCTATCTATCTATCTATCTATCTATCCTTCTATATATACAGTATATAGATAAACGTAAAAAGTATATATATATATATATATATATATATATACAGTTCTTGTTGCATGAACGATGTTCAAAGTTGTTGTGAAAGAGGTGATAAACCTGTATATACGTACAATATAACATTTACAGGATAATTAACGCCATATATACAATGTGTAAATATATACTGTATATAAATATGGCCCTAAATTATTTTATCATTATTATTTTATAAATTAATTATTTACAAAATTGTATAGATGGAGACATGGGAGTATAGAAAATGGCATAAAAAAATTATATATATATATATATATACTGTATATATATATATATGTGAATGTATATATTTAAAACGGTAAATGTACAATATAACAGTTAAAGGGTAACTCCATTTATACAGAGTGTAAATATTTATATATATATATATGTCCCTAATTTATTTTTTATTATTTTTATTATTATTAATAACAATAGTCACTATAACGCCTAATAATATATTAATGAAATTCATTTACTTTTTATTTTATTTATTCTTTATTTATTATATTTTTATTTGATAGTAATATACAGTTTAATGCCCAGTAAGCAATATTTATGATAATTATATCATAAACATAATATAATTTTATTATATATCATCACATTTTTATAATAAAAGTATATCATATAAACTATTAATGACAATAAATCACTCACCAACCATTGGCTTTTGTGGTAAAAGTTAATTTTGAAACCCGGTTACAGTGATTGCACCAAAGTTAAGGTGGTCAGGCTAACAAGGTGCTTGTTCCTTTACTGTGGTAAAACCACTGTGATGCACGACTGATTTATTTCTCAAAATGCATTCTTTGATACAGGCACTTGCTGAGTTACTGATCCATCAACAGGGCAAGCAGCAGATATTGTGCAAGTGGCCAAAATTGAGTTATACCGTCACAGGAGAAATCAGGCATGGCTACATCTTGTATGGGGATCTCCTTCAGGAAGGCAGGTTTCTGGCAGCGTGGGTTGCCACTAACCACCCTGGTCTTCTTAAGCCACAGTCCCAGCCAGGCTAAGTGACAGTCACACACGTAGGGATTAGACAGCAGGTTACTGTACACAAACAGAAAGAAAACACAAACCCCATTACTATATAATTACAACGGAAAGCAATCAGCAGGGTTAAATTACCACATAAACGATTCAACTCCAGCCCATTTAACCCAGCAGGAGAAATGAATTTGCATTTAAATAGCAATACAATTACATATTGTGACTGCGATGCGACCTGCAATGCTGACAGCGTTTGATAGCAACTTTTGCTGTGTTATTACATTGTTATAAAACAGCCACAGCACACGTAAGCTGCTTTAAAAACTAATACGAGGTCCATAGAGCTCATCTTTTTAAGACTTAACTATCAAAAATATATCCTAACGTTCCCGACATATGTGAAAAATGCCTCAGCCATATGTTTGCATGAATTTTTGGAACTCTTTCTTAAAATTGTCTCCGAAGTTCTTAAAATCAAATAAGACATTTACCCTTTAATTGCCATTTTTGGTGTTCCATCTCAGTGTTATCCTCTGAACCATAAACAAGGTAGTGCCGCGGCATTTGCATCATTGCTTGCTCGGCGCAGAATACTGTTATCTTGGACCTCCTCCCTCTTTAAGTGTGGCTTAAAGATTTAATCTTCTTTTAAAACTTGAAAAAGTCAAGTTTAATATCAGAGACGGGGGGGAATGCTATTTTGAAAAATGGCAACAATTTATTACTTACTTTAATGATATACGTATTCTGGAGGTAGATTGAGGGGAGGTATAATTCTTTTTCTCCTTTACTACTTTGAGGAGTAGTTTTGTGTTATTATTATTATTATTATTATTATATTTTAATTTATTATTTTTTCTTTTCTTTTCTCTTTTATTTATTTATTTATTTATTATGTAGTTGAACCTTTTTCATATGTCATTCTGTTTTAGTTTTGGATCATTGGGTTGGGTAGGATGTGAACGTTATAAAATGTAAAAGTGCAATTTTGCAATAAAAATTCTATGACAAAAAAAACCAAACTAAAACGAGGGCTCACGAATAAGACACAGACACATTTTCATCACGTTTGGGTAGAGAACGATCCATCAACCAATGGCTACAGGGACCGCTGGGGTAGAGGCTTCAGAATCAACTTATTGGCCCATTTTTCATGCGTCCTCACCGAGTTCTGAAAGTTCAGGTGGTGGCACACAGACCTAAATCAAAAAATTGTAGCCTTGAGTTAAAAGCGTCACCAGCAATGACTGTAGAAGGCCCACCAGGGAGCCGGCTGACGGCCCACTCAGACGGGATGCATTACTGAAACCCACAGCAGCGCTAGTACAGGCACAGAGGAACTCTTTCATAGAGTATCTGCTGTGCTACAGCCTGCGGGATAAATTAATCGAGTGTGCTGACCTTCCGCTGCTTCGCCAATAGATGCTTCGCAGCTTAAGGGGATGTGCTCATGTTAACACTACCCTGCAATGTGTTTGCCTTTAATTATTCCTACATCGCTTTCTGTACACACTTCAAAATCAAAGAAACCCCGACTGAGAGAGAACAAGCCAGGCAGACGTTTCCTTTGAGAATGATATTGCACACTAGACATGAGAGAATATTTATGCTGCTAAATTTAATAAATGGGACATAACTGACAAAACACGTGGCTATTTTTACTGTGATAATCACAAATGCGAGCACTTAAAAGTAACCTCTGTCCTGACTGCTCACTCCAAACTCTCCTACCGGAAACACACTCCCGCTCCGCTCTAATTTGGGCAGAGGTGGAGGGATGAATGATGGAGTGAGAGAGAAACAGGAGGGAAGTATGCCCAACATGCCTGCTATACTACTGTGGGAAGAGAATAGCCGGGGAGGCCTTGCTCTCTCTCTCTCTCTCTCTCTCTCTCTCTCTGGATATTTTTAGCTGCCCTATGCTGAGATGGACATGGCTGTGTCAGCCGCTGGGTAATTAGAGAGCTGGCAAAAAAGAGAGAGAATGAAAAGAACGAGTCTGAAAGAAAAAGCACAACAGATTGATTGGAAAAGTTGGCTTATGGCATAAGAAGGAAAAAATAATTGAATGTGTTTTGCAGATTCCATACAATATATTTAATATACAATATATGTTCTTAATGTTTACTTAGCTGAAAAGAAGTATATCATACATTCTACATGGAGGTCTCAACTGTATTTAAAAAAAAAAAAAAACCTTGTTCAATCCATGACCTAGTGGGAAGTGCATTTATTTATTTATTATACATAAATTATATATAAAGAAAGAATATTTAGAAAAAAATAGGGTATTTAAAGTTAAAAAACTGAATATAGAAGATAATATTTAAGAATAATTTATTCTATTAGAGAAAATAATATTTAAAAATAAAATTTTTAAAATGTAAACATTTACAAAATATATGTTTATATAAACAATATATATATATATATATGCTTAGCATTTTTTGCTCATATATATATATATATATATATATGCAGTATATATACATATATACTGTATATACACACACACACATACAAAAATAGTTACATTAACTTATGAAATTAATAATATAATATAATATTTTAAAATAATTGGATTGATTAATTTATGAAATTATAAAAATAATAAAAAAGTGAATATAGAAGAGAATATTTAAGAATATTTTAGAATACAATATTTTATTTAAATAAAAAATAAATATGTATGTTTTTATTAAGAATGGAAGAGCAACACAAACAAAACAAATATAAAACAAAGCACAGCAAAGTAAAGCCAAGCAAAGCAAACATGACAAAACAAAGCAAAAAAAAAAAAAAAAAAGACAACACAAAAAACCAAGTAAAACACAACAAAACAAAAATAAAAATAACATAAGCCGTCCTATCGTGCTAAGCTAGAAAAAGGTTGTCAAGGAAGTTTATGCCTGGTTTATGCCTTGATAAAAAAAGGAAAATATATGTTACTGATTAGATGACCTCATTGTGTAAATTATTCCAGTTGTTTATGCATGCTAAACTTGATTAGATGGTCAGAATGGAAGGAATGACATCCCATGCAAACCAGAACAATCTGAGAGTCTCTCTGCTCAGAATCTGCTCACATATTTCGGCTAGTAGAGCGCTTTCACCGAATGAAAAAGAGAACCATGTGTATTGCTGCACGTTGAGATGTGTGCCAGGAATACAGCCTGATATGATAATTCAAATGGTTACAGAGGCTCGCTGTGTTGGCAGTCATCATTTCCATTTTTTTTCTAAATTATGATTCCACCAAAAGTTATTTTGAATGCTTAGCATCTGTTTATCTATGAACATCTGTGAGATCTCTTTCAGTTTTCTCCGTTGATCTTTCTCTTTCTTGTCATTCCCTCAGGGCTGTGACACACTAGAGTTCATTTGTTTGTTGATCAGTTCTTTGTTTACCTCCCCCACAAAAAGCTATGCAGATATTAATCTGCATTAAAAATGCGCCACACATCATTTTCTCCAGCTGTTCCCCATTTTTTTTTACAGCATACAATCAAAAGCAAAAACGAAATGGCAGAAGAATGAATTCAGTACATCTGCCTTTGTATGGACATCATCATCGACAAAATTTTGAGTCCATTTTCAGACAGCAGAGCAATTTTCCCTTTTAGCCATTTTTTAATAATTCACCCTGCCCCACGGGGCAAGCCAACATTTTCTCATCTGAGGTTCAAGAACAACCAAGACAAGAAAACATAACCTCATAATTTAGAAAAAACATCTGCAAACAATAAGAATTCTTTGCTCGAACCACATCCTCATCCGCTTTGCATATGAAGATATAATAGGCGCTTGATTGGTGGTGGTGCGTGACCCGATAGACTGTGTTTGACTTCCTGCGTCTTTGCAAATTTTTCAACTAACTAATTTGTGGGTTTGGTACAGAGACAGGAACTTCAACAAATAGTTTTATTAGGCACCAGAGATAGTTGTGCTTTAAAATGCCTAATTCTTTCAATTTTTTATTTTGTTTTGCACTAAAGAATTCCAGTTGATTATGGATGCATAACTGATCGTGTGAACCCATGACACAGAGGGTAATGTGTGTGTGTGTGAGAGGGTGGAGGACTCACATGGTGGAGAGGGAATGCAGGGTGTTGAAAGCTCCCGGGGCGATAGTGGAGATCCGGTTGTCGTAGAGGGAAAGCAGGCGAACGGAGCTCAGGCCGGTGAAGGTGGCGTTATCCACACAGCTGATCTGATTGCTCCTCAGCGTCCTGACGGGAACACAGAGGCAGGTGGGATTACATTGCGTCTGACAGACAGAGGCATGCAGCTCACGAAGAGGGAGGATCGGAGAGTTTATGAGACTCTGTAATGCATTCAGTCAGTGGCTAGTGGTACTATGGTACGACTGCTAACACCTCACTTCAGAAACATTATTTTGTGAATGTGGCATACATGCAGTGGGTGGGTAAACACACAAACTGGTGTAAGGGAGGAAAGTAGGCGCATATCGAGACAGGAGTCTGGAGTGATTTGATGGATGTGAAATAATTTACAGGAAGGAAATCTGATGGGGCTTCAGCAGACGGCACTTACTGTGTAACAGACCATTCAAATGAAACATTGCTAACTGGCAATGTCATTAACCTTTATTTAACCCAGCAAGTCAGTTAAATAGAGTATATATATATATATATATA
>NW_015505429.1:1427678-1511916 GCF_001515645.1 Sinocyclocheilus grahami | reverse complement strand
TAAAGAGTGTATATATATATATATATATATATATATATATATATATATATATATATATACACACACTTGTAATGTTTTTTAAAGGCTGCCTTTATTTGATCAAAAATACAGAAAAAACAGTAATCTTGCAAAATGTTATTACAATATAAAATAATGGTTTCTATTTTAAAATCCTTTAAAATATATTTTATTTCTGTGATGCAAAGCTGAATTTCCATCAGCCATTACTCCAATATAAAGTGTGACATGATCCTTCAGAAATCATTCTAATATGCTGATTTATTATCAGTTGAAAACTGTTTTTGATGCTTAATATTTGTTTTGGAACCTGTGATACTTCTTTCTGCATTCTTTGTTGAATAAAAAGTTCAAAAGAACAACATTAACATTCTAACAGTACGAGTCTTTATCACTTTAAAAAAAATAAATAAATCAATAACACATCCTTGTTGCACATTACTATAAATATAACATCAAAATGATATGCAAAGATCTGAAATATCTTTTGTGCCCTCTCCTAGAAAGAACCCGTCCTATCACATAAAACATATAAATCCTTTATTTATATAAAACATATTTTATAGAATGTTATCATATGTGAAACATCATATATAATATAACTTCACTTGAGTTTAATAAATCCATGAACAAACCCTAGAGTTTCTAATCGCAAAACATGTTTGAGGTGTAGAGTCTGGGTTAACGAGCTGTTATTTGAACAACAGAAGTCTCTGGTTCAGTCTCTGGCTTTCTGGCCTTTGAGATCACCAGGTAAACGTGTCTGCGTCTGCTCTCCGAGATTCTGTGCAGCAGACACAGGCCGCTGAGGCAGCTCGCCACTTGACACGGGACATGATGAGTTTGTGTGCGGGTGGTTGGGGAGGGCTGAGCTGCCCAAAACAATCAGGTTCTCCTAAAGGCCCTCAGCAGCACAAACAGGCTAAATGCAAACCAGAGTCTGTCATGATGAAGACCCGAAAGCAGCAAATTCGGCATTAAACTCTGACAAACAGGGATCTGAGACGAGCAAACTCAATTTGGACACATACTCCTGGGATTTGAATGCCACTAAATCCAATATTGCAGGACCATGATTCCATTCATTTGCTCCTATGCACTCCTCTCTCTCCAATTAAGCTAATTAGAGCGACAGCAGACCTTAGGAAGGCTTTTTCTAACCACCAGGCTTCAGAATATGCATTGTATTAGCATCTTTGTTCCCGATAGCGTGCCAGCATAGAGGACATCTATGCCCATGAGTTTCTTAGAATAGCTTCTCGCGCTCAGCATCGTGATTAGACTGACGATCACAGTTTTTGCTGAGAACAGGCCATTTTTCTTGAATTCATAGCCTATATGAACACATTTCCAATGCCGTAACTCTGGTGTTTGTGCATTTATATTCAAAACCGTGTGAATATATGAATGTAAACGTTGCTCAGAGACATGTCTTCATTTGAATGAGCAGGACAACAGTAGAGAATGAAAAATGAGCTTAAACGTTGGCGATACTTACAGCGTTTTGAGGCCGCTCAAACCCTTGAACATCCGTCCGCTGACCGACTGCAGCTTGTTTCCGGTCAACAGCAGCTCCAAAACACCTCCGGCCCCATCAAACGCCCCCTCACGGATGTCCCGGAGTTTATTATTACTTAAGTTTCTGCAAACACAGAATTGAAGCCGCTATTTATTACTCTGACAAATGTGACCATGGACCATGGTCTTAAGTGTAAATTTTTCAAAATTGAGATTTATACATCATCCGAAAGCTGAATATATAATAATAAGCTTTCCATTGATGTATGGTTTGTTAGGATTGGACAATATTTGGTCGAGATACAACTATTTGAAAATCTGGAATCTGAGGGTGCAAAAAATGAAAATATGGAGAAAATCGCCTTTAAAGTTGTCTAAATGAAGGTCTTAGCAATGCATATTACTAATAAAAAATTAAGTTTTGATATATTTACGGTAGGAAATTTACAAAATATCTTCATGGAACATGATCTTTACTTAATATCCTAATGATTTTTGGCATAAAAGAAAAATCTATAATTGTTGGCTATTGCTACAAATATACCTCAGCGACTTAAGACTGCTTTTGTGCTCCAGGGTCACAAATGGCAGAAAGCACTGGTGGCAATGGTACACTGCAAATGTCTTTGTTTCATCATATGAATAGGTTGTGGTTGTATGCTAAACACACGTTTATGATGATTCACTGCTTAATTTTAAACCGTGCTTCAGTAAAATGTAAGGTCGGGCTTTTAGATCTGCCAAATTTATAACTGTGCTAGATAGTAAGCAATTTCATGCATGATAAATCACCGGTCCTCTTCCTGAGCGAATACCGCTTTTTCCAATTTTGGAGTGAGCCGCAAATATTGCCTGACGGTAAATCACTGCATGTTTTCCTATTAGGTTGGAATATTCCAGAAGCTTTTCTTGTCCTGCTGTCCATAGCGAAGCTGGATTTCCCAACTACACCAATGTCATTCAGCAGTCAAACCGAAAAAGAGAAATAAACCCGTTCGTACATCTTGCGCAGGTTTGGCAGCTTCTTGAAGGCCCCTGTAGCCTCTAGGACGGAGATTTCATTGTCGTTCAGCCGTCTGGTGGAGAGCGAGACAGAGGTTAATAGTTCAACAGTAAGCAGAGTACTCACAAGCTCACAGCAAAAAGCACTAGTAAACCTCACTGGAGCATGTAGGAGTGATGATCATTCAGACTCTTATGTGGGAGACGCTGTCTAATTGGGATTGTAATGAAAAATCAGTACCGCTCTCTCTGGTACAAAATCATACACATTCATCTGTCCCTCAACACCAGTGATGACAACATGAAGGACATACTCTGATACTTTGCAAATAATAACAGTAGACGTGGAAGACGGGCTAACAGGCGATGCAGATAAATGGAGACCGAATCTGGAAACAGATGGTGTATTTTGGAATGCCATAGTACTTTATGCAGAAGTTTCAAACTGGAGCTGCAAGGAAGTAGGAACGGCAGGAGGAAAATAAATTAAATAAAAAAGAAAAGAAAATAATAAAATATGAGCCCAAATGACATTAATTACTATTTCATTCTGATTTAAACACTGGTTGAAAATGGAAAAATTCTAAAAGTGCGGTCACATTTACCGTTGTTCTGCAAATATCCGTGGGCAAAATCCAGTAATTGCAATAGAATTTATGCACTCAGAAATTTTGCATGAGTGTGAAAGTGATTCATACATTTCCACTCTGAAAATAGACAACGGATCTTTTTTGTCCATGAAATTTTACTGATTTGACCGCATCATAAGGGAATCAAAATTCTATTGTAAATATTTTCAGATCAACTTTTACACATTTTTTTTTCACAGTATAATTGGGCCTTTATTCAGAAGTTAATAATTATTCTATGCATGCATTACACAAGATATCTTCCAAAACTGGTGCATTCAAGTTATGTTGGGAAATCGTATTTACGAGTTAAAGGCACATGAACATCATGTCTTTTTTAATGTTAAATTTGTTAAAATTAATGGAATACTTATACATTTTTATTTACAATAAAACGAATCTAAGCATTAAGAATAGTTACTTTGCATTTAAAAGTAATAATATTGTACAATTACTATAGAATACATTATTTACTTTACAGCACTCCCATTGTGCATTCTTTATTAATCATTTAGTAGATTAATAAAAATCTTGTTGAAATTTATGTAGAAAAGATCCATTGCCACACTGAACTGAGATTTACTTTCAAATGATTAATCGCGATTAATCACATTCAAAATAAAAGTTTTTGTTTACATAATATATTTATGTGTACTGTGTATATTTATTATTTATATATAAATACACACACACATACAGAATATATTTAGAAAATATTTACATGTGTATATACTTTTATATTCTTATATTATATATAAATATATTTAATATTTAAACAACATATTTTTCTTAAATATATACATGCATGTGTTTGTATTTAAATATACATAGTATATACACACATATATTATGTAAACAAAATATTTAATTTTGGATGCGATTAATCGCGATTAATCATTTGACAGCAGTACTTTAAACTGCTAGCAAATTTTACAAATATTTACACAGAAACAGCAAGTAACACTGAATTAATTGTGAAATTTTAAAGCGGAAAGAATGAAATAGTATTTTTTTTTTGGTCAAATCTACTCCAGCAGTCTTTGTTTTATTATTTTTTTTACAGTGCATCTTACTCTAACCAAAGTTATTTGAATGCATTGCAATTATGACTTCCCAACTTAAAAGGACTTACAAGAACTTCCCAGGAGGACTTGAATGCACCAAATGTATAACCAAGAAATGACAATAAATCATAACCAGCAAATGATAGCATGAGGTATATACTGCACAGCAGTTAGCAGTATGCAAGTATTCCTTTGCAAACAGAGCAAGACTGCTGCAGAGAAGGTCTAGGCAAGGTTGAGAGAGACTTTCCAAACATTAGTAAAAGTAGAGTCTGTCTTTTTGCTTCCCCCAGGGCTGCTTTCCCCAGCGGGGCCTGCCATGGGATAGCACATCAGACATAAAGTGCTGGTTCCTGGTTGCTAGCATTCCCGCAAGAGCTCTATAAATAAGCAGCTGCACTAGCGGGTGCAAGCTGTAGTCACTGAGCCGCAGAAAGATAGAGAGAGAGAAAGAGAGAGTGTGACAGATGACTCGAGTTGATGGGACTGCAGAGAGAAAACCCTGATGTGTCCTTTACACACCAACACAAGGGCAAACGCATTGTCACCCTGACTAGCGCTGCGCAGGGAAAACACGGCTGAGAGGCTAATGGTCTGAGAGAGGCCCTGGACATTCATTCACACAACTCAGCTGGGGACGAGACCCCCTAATCAGAGGACAGGAGAGAGGAACGAGGCCTCGGTGACAGAGGGACACCGAAAGAATTAGCGAGGTGAGATTGTAAATGGTCAATGATCCCGTGAATGACTGATGGGGTCGCTAGGTGTGTTTGTAAGCTCAAATGTGTGACTCTTACAGGTCGGTGGTGTGCTCCGGCAGGTGAGGGGGTGTTTTGGTGAGTTTGAGGTTGGAGCAGTCCACCACCGTTCCCTCACACCGACAGCGCTCGGGACAAACCAGGTCCTGGAAACACTCGCCGCTGAGACGACTGCGGTAGTCCTCCGCACCTAACAAACACAACAGACACAAACAGACAGAGAAACAGACAATCAACCAGCTTATTCAGCTCATCACACGCATGGTTAAACCTCACAAAATCTAAAGAAATAAGAAATGTATTTGCATAAAAATGAAGCCTTTTTGCACTGTGGCATTATTTTCAGGACAATGAAGCACTTCCACATTAAAATGAAATGAAATACAATAATAAATGGTATTAATAAATCAAGATTTTTGTTGTACCGACTATATACTAATTTAAATAAAAGTGTTTTTTTTAAATAGTAATACAAATTCAAATAATGGGAATTAAAATATCATAGTAAATTCTCTTAATGGCTTAAAATAGAATAAAAATATGTGAAATATATGAACACAATTTTAATTGTTTTTCTATATAAAATGTAAATTTGTATGTTTCATGCAAATATTTATATAAAAGTGTCTGTAATACAGTTAATAATGGCTTAATGGCTTTGTAATCGTTGTAAAAAGATGTAAAATATATGAACACAATTCGACATTTTACAATAAAATGTAATTTGAACGTGTCATACAAATGTAATATTTATATTAAATAGAGCTGTAATACAGTTCGAATTTCAAATAATTGGAATTAGGTAAAAATCTCAACGTAAAATTTCAAATTAAAGTTGGGAGAAATGTGCTTAATGGTCTTAATGGCTTTGCAATCTATATATAAAAAAGTCAAATATATAAGCACAATTTTACATATTTTTCTATATAAAATGTAAATTTGTATGTGTCATGCAAATGTTGTAATATTTATATTACAAAAATAATAAAAATAACCGTATAAGTAATACAGTTCAGATTTAAAAGAATGGGAATTAGGAAACAAATCTCAAAGCAGAATGTCTGAAATGTATCACAGTAATGAGAAATTGGGGAAATGTGCTTAATTATCTTAATGGCTTTGTAATATATATAAAAAATGTCAAATATATGACCACAATTTTACTTATTTTTCTATATAGGATCTGTAAATCTGTAGATATCATGCAAATAAAAAAAAAGAGACATTCTTACATTTTCTTTTGATTGTGGGGAAAAACATGACCTGGACATATCTTTAATGTGTTTTACCCACATAATAAATAAGAATGAATATTTTGGTTTTATGTCTTTTTTCTTTCCACCTACAAACACGTCCACAAACAGCCGCAGGCACTTGTTTGCGAACACGACCTCATCGTCTGCATTCTTTTTTTTCAGATAACAGCGTCATTGAGCGAGAGGTCAGGTATGGGAGGTCTGGCACTACGAAGTGTTTTGATAGGAAAACACAGGCAGTTTCTGCGTAACACGAGCTTCTGGCCGCCCGCGATAAGTCTGCTTCCCATCAGCCATCACTCGCTTGCCACTGTTTATCATATTCCCACCATCTCCGTTCGGCTGCCCTGATGCTTCCAGCCAAACGTCTACGAGAGTGACCTTAAAAAAAAAAAAAAACCCCCGGTGCAGAACACAGCTAGAGCTCCTCACAAGCGATCCGTTGTTCCCGGGTTAAAGAACGCCACCTTCACTCCTCACGGTGACAAAGAGAGCTGCCACCGCACATATCCCAGAATGCCATGCTGTGTGCGAGTGTGTCCAGCGGTCCCTGGTGCTTGACGGAACCATGTGAGGCTTGTGTAGGCGGCGGCACATGGTTAGATCAAGCACAAGAGACAGCTGCACCAGAGGCCAGAGTGGAGGAGCGGAGTGGGACGGAGAGGTGGGGAGGAGGAGGAGGAGGAGGAAGAGGAAGGAGCAGCCAGGAAGCCGCACAGAACTCTGGGCCACCATGCACACAGGCGGGCCGGCCCCTTTCCCTCGTCCCAGCATGGACAATAGCCCGCTGGGAATACAAGCCCGAAAAGACAGACAGACAGGGACTAGAAAGACACACATAAAGACATCGCAGAGGAGAGAGGAATGGAGCAAAGCCCTCTGCCACCACACATACACACACGGCCCTAGCCAGCGTTTGAAAATTAGTAAGGTCTGGGGTGGGGTTAAGAACTGTGCTATAATAACCCCAAATATATACACTAACACTTTAAAACAGACAAGAGATGACAGAGATGGAGATGTTTGTGAAAGATATTTTCTCTGTTCTGGAGGGGTGAACATATTTATTGCATCAAAATTTGTTAATAGTTTACTATAGGTTAGGGATGGATAATTTGATCAGTTGCTTATTAATCATGCAACAATACGTATTACTGTTATAGTTTTCATTAATAATAATTGCTATGTAGATGATAACTTTGTCTAGTGCTCTTATTAATGTTTTTAGCATGATTTGTGAAAATTTAACTACTTTAGCTTTTTGCGTATAGGCTATTTCATTCTGTAACCCAGTGGTTCCCAACTCTGGTCCTGGAGGCACCCCAACACTGCACATTTTACATTTCTCTTTTCTCTGACACACCAATTTCAGAGTCTCTACTAATGAGCTGATGATCTGAATCAGGTGTGTTTGATTAAGGAGACATGCAAAACATGCAGTGTTGGGGTGCCTCCAGGATCATGGTTGGGAACCACTGCTGTAACCTACGTGTTCTACAGATCTGTGTACTAGTGTTAAATGCTACTGTTTTTGACATCGTTGATAAGGTTTCATGATATTTTTTGTGTTTCCCTTACCGAATGTGCTGTCCTGACAGCAATAACCTGTCCGTGGGCTTTTTTGATTACTGTCAGTTTAAGTGCTGGTGATGCAGTGTTGCCAGATATTGCTATAAAAAAACTAAAAAATTAATAAAAATAAACTAATATTTTTTGCAAATAAGATAAATATATCGCTAACCCTAAACTGTAACTTCCCACTTTATTAACTTTCTAGAGTGTCAAATTAAGGGGAAAAGACAAGTCCAAAAAAGTGTATAATAACTGGATCTGGCAACATGGAGGCTGCGCCCGCGCCCTCACTAACAATTCTCATTCACGCCGCCAGTGTCTAGCAGCGATTATTTTCATACCACGGATGCTAAACATTCTTGCAAACTGTCTAAGCTGAATTATACATGCAGACATTCATATGAGGAGTTTTAAACAACAAATTAGTCATTCAGAGAACAAATTGTATTTTTGAACATTCACAATTTACTGAGGTCTGGACCTCAGTAATCTTACAGCTGGCTACGGGCCTGTAAACAACAAATTAGTCATTCAGAGAACAAATTGTATTTTTGAACATTCACAATTTACTGAGGTCCGGACCTCAGTAATCTTACAGCTGGCTACGGGCCTGCATACACACACACACACACACACGCACACACGCACACACGCACACGCACACACACACACACACACACACACACACACACACACACACACACACACACACACACACACACGCACACGCACACAAAACAAAGATTTTCATGTGCAAACACACACTAGGGGCCAGTAGCGGGTTTGTGTGCTCTGGCGTTGCACTTGTTATTGTGCTGATAAACTGACAGAAGTTTAATGAGAAAAACCTGTGGCTTAATATCAAAGCAAACAGCGGCTGCACTTCTCCCACCAAATCAGTTCCCTCAGGGGCCCGTGCTTTTGGCTGCGTGTGGGGGCCGGTTCCGACTCTTAAAAACATCTTCTAACAAGGCATCTTCATTCAGCTTCAGAACAGCCAGCATTGTCCTATTAGCCCTCTGAAACCTGGCAGTGTGTGAGAAGAACTGCTCCAGGCCAGAGTATGCCACACACAAACTTACACATAGGAAAAGGAAAGGGACGTCACTGAATGTGAGGAGTCTCAGTGTGAAGAAGAATGTGAGCAGCAATTGGTGGGCCAGAACTGTGAGCCATCAACAGGTCACTGTGCACAGCCTAGTGGATTCACTGTATGGCAGGAGCTGTGTTCGGATTCATTCACTTGATTGACTGTCTTTCATAAGGTGTAAGTCTCTTTATAATATTATCTTGGACCAAAAACCAACCATAATGTACACCACCATTTTCCACTTACTCATTGAATTTAAACAGTTGTACTACTGGTTTTGCGTATTATACTATTTGTATTCAGCAAGGATGCATTAAATTGATCAAAAGTGACAGTAAAAGCCTTCACATTGTTACAAAAAAAACAGTTTCAAATAAATGCTGTTCTGTAGAGCTTTCGACTCTTCAAAGAATCCCAAAAAACAACAACATAGTTTTCACAAAAGTATTAAGCAGCACAACTGTTTTCAACACTGATAATAATAAGAAATATTTCTTGAGCTGCAAATAAGCATATTAGAATGATTTCTGAAGGATCATCTGACATTGAAGACTGGAGTAACGATGCTGAAAATTCATAAAATAGAAAACTTATTTTAATTTGTAATAATATTTTACAATATTACTGTTTTTAATGTATTTTTGATCAATGAGTGCAGCCTCGACAGTCATAAGGTCATAAGATTTTGTCAATGTTAACACTGAAACATTCTAATAGTCCACTTTAGACATTCTAATAACTATAAGTAACTTTGTAACTACATGCCAACTAACATTCATTAGTGGACTGCTTTAATTTCTTCTAACACTTCATTTTCATGGTCCATCAACAGGCATTCTACTAATTATAAGTAACATTGCAAGCGCATGTCAACTTATACTACTAACGCTAACCTAACAGTCTACTAATATTTAATGAGTGTTGGTTGATGCGTAGATGCAAATTAATGAGAGTTAGTTGACTGTTGTAGCTGCAAAGTTACTTACATTTAGTAGAACGTTTAAAGTGGACTATCAAAATAAAATGTAACCCGTTTAAAAACCTATACTACTTATATATACTACTTATATATATGTATATATATATACAAACTTTTAAACGGTAGTGTATTTTGACAATGTTTTCACATTTGAAATGAGCAGGCAGCTACCAAGCTGCTGAATACTAACTGTAAAGTGGGCAATCAACGTCATAACATTTTGATTTCTAAAGGACCCGTTTTTGCATCTTAATGTGAATACATATTCTGGGTGGATTGATGAAGAAGCCTTGTGAATGTTAAAGTATGTATACTGTAGTATATTGTTCCAATTAACTCAAAATACAACTCAGATTAACTCAAAAAGGCATAAAAGTCCTCTTTAAACAGTGTGCATGTGTGTAGCTCTACCTGTGCAGCGAAACTTCTTGCCCTTAACCTGGCTGATGCGTTTGTTGGCGAGGCGGCGCGGGTGGCTGCATCGAGCTCCGCTGGTCTCAATTGGATTGTCAAACAGGTAGTCGGCCAGCCACTTCAGATGACAGTCACACATGAAGGGATTCTGAGCGAGATGTCTGTGGAGGGCGGACATAATGATAAATCAAAACGCTTAATTAGAGTCAAGGGAGTTTGTATAATCGAACAGTAATATCCTGTGATAACAATACGATTCATAAACATTAACAATTTTTTTTCAAGTTCACATTTATCTCACTGCTGTTAATGCTGTTGTTTTGCTGTCTACTTGCAGCTAATTAATTGCGGGGTGAAGGCAGTCCTGCTCAACAGTTGCTTAGAGACTGGAGTCTCCTGGACTGAGCGTGGGTGTGAAGGATGGAGTGTTTATGTGTGTGTGTAACTCACAGTGTTTTGATGGAGCGCAGAGGGGTGAACAGGCCTTTGCTGATGGTCTGAAGCTTGTTGTCGTAGAGGGACAGCAGGTTGAGGTTCTGCAGGTCTTTGAAAGTGTTCACTCGAAGACAGTTGATCTTGTTGGCATTCAGCAGTCTGGAAGAGTAAACAGAAGTTTCATTAGACATTTTTTTCTCATCAGAATAAACACACGATAACAAACAAACAAAAAACTAAAATCTGCTTTAAGCTTTTCATATTTATGTTTAATTTACACGTGTAGTAGGCACTTTCTAACCTTTTGGATTATGGCACTGAGCACATAACGCCTAAGTGGCAAAACCCCCCAAAATACTTTTAAAATGAATACATAATGATGTATTCCTAAAATAAATAAAAAAATGAACAAAAAGCTAAAAAGGCAAAGCAAAGACAAAACAAAACAAAAAGCTAAACAAAACACAAGCAAAGCAAAGCAAACAAAACAAAAGCAAGTAAAGCAACACAAAACAAAACAAGCAAACCAAAGCAAAGTCAACCAAAACAAAACAAGCAAAGCAAAGGGAACCAAAACAAAATACAAAACAAAACAAGCAAAGCAAAGGGAACCAAAACAAAATACAAAACAAAACAAGCAAAGCAAAGGGAGCCAAAACAAAATACAAAACAAGCAAAGCAAAGGGAACCAAAACAAAATACAAAACAAAACAAAAACAAGCAAAGTAAAGCAAAAACAAAGCAAAACAAAACAATGTAAATACTTTTATTGCTGTAAATGAGCAAAGCAAAGGGAACCAAAACAAAATACAAAACAAAACAAAAACAAGCAAAGTAAAGCAAACAAAACAAAAACAAAACAATGTAAATACTTTTATTGCTGTAAATATGTCATTGTGTCATGTATGCTGTTCTTGATGAATAATGATTATTTATTGCATTACAGAAGTCTGTATGCTCTTATTAGTGTGCTCTGTTGAGCACGTGTGGCATCAGTCACCATATAGAAGCCTCTTTCAGTGCAGTCCCTGAGTCGCTGCAACGGTTTCAAGCGCATGTTTCCTACGGGTATACTTTGCGAAAGACTTAAGAGACAATAAGGACTTTTTATTTTCAATTTGCTAGACTGAGCGGAAAGTGCTGCTCTCTCTGAATGATTTTATGTTTTGCTTTAAAGCCTCTAGTGGAGAGTGTGATGGTTGCAGTAAATTCAGTAATCTGCGTTGTATCAGTAAACACGAGCAGTGTGTAGATGTCACCGGAGATAAAATTCACAATGTGGGATCCACAAAGTGCTCAAAGCTGTGTGACTTGATGTAAGCATCAGAAACATATTCAGATCTATAGATGTAATTTTCTCGGTTCACAGATCACTAATTTGAACAAAACTGGAGTGAATGTGTTGTCGATGAACTGCTGGAGTATTCAGCTGCTGAGTTGCACCCATCACTCCTGTCATGTCTCGCACTTCTCTCCCGTTCAGGCCGTCTGACAATTGACTAAAGCAGTCATGTGCTTAATTACTGAAAGCCATTGTAATGAGGTTTTGTCTTGGAGCAAACACATGCATCGTTAGTCTACTCACAGGGTGAACTAATTAGGTTTGAGTATCTCAAAAAAGACGAAAAAAATAATAAAAACTAAAGAAAAAAGAGTGAATAAAACCATAAACAACAGAAAGAAACACAGAAACGCCAAAATAGCTTTGCGAAATTGCTGGAATGCCCTGAGGTGTACCTTTGAAAGGGTCTTATTAAGAAAATCCATTAAGGATGAAGAACTCTAATTGCTGAAAACACAGATAATTTGTGTCATTATGGCAGTTGACAGTGAAAACATGAGCCGGGCCGCTCCAGTAAATCTATGGCGTTTTAGAAGCATAATAACAGGTGATGTGAGCTTATTTTTGTGCCCGCGGCAGCAGTGTGTACGTTAAGAAAAGCGGAAGCCATCAGAATTTCCCCAAAACATTAGAATAAGCTGAAACAGGCCCATTAGAGCCGACAGATTCACCTCAATTTGGACCATTAAATGCAGAAATTATGTCTGAGCAATGTTTCCATGTCTACACAAATATAAGTAGGTGTGAGGGACATGTTTAGCAATCAAGACCAATTTACATGCTAATGATGTCGAGAGTGTTCGCCCAGAGGAAACGAGAATAAAAATGTGACGCTCCTTTCAGCAAAAACACTACATGCTCTCTTCACTTCTTTTAGTGCTTTTCTTCCTTTCATGAGGGAAAAGGCAGAAATGTTTTCACTCTTCTAATCAAACAAGTCCATTTTTTTCACTAAACACATTTGTTCTCATTGTGAAGCATATACGTATATACAATGGGGTCCTAAAACAAAAATAATTTAAAAACATAATAATAATAATATTTATGTAACTAATCAGATATTCTCAAATCATGCTAGATGACATGCACAATCAGGCTTTGCACAAATCTGTAGAGATCAAGTGCTACTGATATTCAAGCAAATACAAAAAATATCAAATACAGAAACTCAGAAAAAGAATCTCAGTAAAATTGTTATGAAACTATGATAAGATATTATAAAACAAATCTTACATTTATTATAATATTAAAAAAAATTCTATTATGTTCACCAAGGCTGCATTTATTTGATCAAAAATACAATAAAAACAGTAATGTTTTGAAATATTATTACAATTTCAGTTAATAGGTTTTCTATTTTAATATAAATTAATGCAATTTCAGTGTCACATGCTCCTTCAGAAATCATTCTAATATGTGGATTTGCTCAAGAAACATTTCTTATTATTATCAATTTTGAAAATTCTTTTGCTGCTTAATATTTTTGTGGAAATCATGATACATTTTCAAATACATTTTAAATGCCTTTTAAATGTCTTTACTGTCACTTCTGATCAATTTATTGCATCCTTGCTGAATAAATTCATTTGTTTAGTGGTAGTGTAAAAAGAAAAATCACTTGTTATGAAACCTGGACCCCACTGTACATTCACATACACAGAAGTCATTATCTTCTTGACATTGAAGGTTATTGAGTCATAAATGCAGCACTCACAGCAGCTGCAGGGAGACCAGGCCATCAAACAGTCCCTTTGGGATCTCTGCGATTTTATTTCCATACAGGACCCTGTAGACACACACAGATATAATGTAAATAGAGAGCAATGAATCAGCCCACGTCTCAATATGTCTAGCCCATGGGCAACACATCAAGCGTGGATGTGTCTTTCTTAGAGGGGCTTTCATGTTTTTCAAAAAAAGTCAAAATCATGAAAGTGGTACATAAAACTAGTCCTCTGAAGTCATACGATACAATATAGCTGTATATAAGAAACAGACTGAAATTTGTCAGAAAAGTTACTGATAATGTTGTAAGAGAAAGCTGTTGTCTCAGAAAACTGGATCAATCTAATTGATGAATCAATCATGATCTGATTTAAATTTAATTCTTTTGAATTATTAAATAGTTTAAAACAATCAGATATAAATCTGTTATCAACAAGCCATGGAGAGTTAAGGCAGCTGTCAACGTTTTCAGTGAATAATGACTTAAATTTCAGTCTGTTCCTGTTACATAGCTATTGTACGGCTCATGAAGACATGAAATACAGTGCATGACTATTTTTATGACAATTTATGGTGTTTTGTGTCCTTTTGAAGTTCTCCATTCATAGTAAATGTGTTTTGTGTTCACAGAAGAAAGTGAGTTTTCATGTGAGTTCTGAGCGCCGTTCACTTTCGGCTGAACCATTCCTTCAACACACTCTAACTTCCGAGTTGTGTGTTTATGTCATCTCGCGCGTCCTCTTTACTTTATTCCTATTCCCTGAGAGACCGCAGCCCATCTTCCACCCCTCAGCGCCTCTTTAATCACGCGGCATGTGTAAATGAGCTCTGTCTCATGTACAGCTGTGTGGGCCGGACGCAGGGAGATAGATCTGACCAAATTAATATGCACACACTGAGGCTTCTGTCTCTCTCTGACTTGTTGAGGTGATTTAAATGAAAGTCCTCCCTTGTGTTCACGCTGCTGCAGATGTCAGCAAACGCACACACTCACACACGCACAGCGAAAGACACACACTCAGGCAGACAGTAGGCTCGTCTCCATTCTGTCAGCTGATTTATTCGACACCTGTCCTTTCACCTGACTGTTTACATTTACGCACGCCTATTATCTTTGTAAATGCATTACTATGCAGCTCAGGTGTATGAATGCTTGCATGTGTGTGTGAAAAACACTTACAGTGAAGTGAGCGAGCGCAGGCCACTAAACGCATCTTCTGCAATCTCGGATATGTGATTCTTGCTCAGGTCTCTGTAATGACATAAATAGAGATAATACGGCCAACTGTTAGACCAACAAAAGGATGGTTTGCACATTTGTCTGACAGGACGTCGATACTCCATAAATACCCAACGAACTCGATACTGAGGAGAAAAGAACATAAGAAACTGCCTGGTGATCATCATTAAACCTTCTCACATTAAGCTATCACATGACTTGAACTGGCGTGGAGCAGTTTTTAGCAATTAAACCTTGCAATGCCATGAGGGTGAACAATTAATGACTTGATTCTTTAAAATCTTCTGTTATGTAAGCTAGATTTTCTCAATTTTGGGTTGTTGGGGTGGAAATAAACTCTATAATGATTCGGTGAGAAGTGGTTGTGAAAAACCATACACAAATACATTTTTTCTCTCAGGAAGCCCAGATTTGTTTGAGTATATCCTTCAAAATACTGAGCTCTTCACGTCAAGGCATCACTGCCAAAGCAGAGGTGAGAAGATCTTATTAAATATCTGAATTTGAGTCTAAAATATAGATTTTCTTGTGCAGGGTGACATGCCTCTAGAAAGTGCTGTGCGTGTTATGAACCCTTCTACTTTTTTTTTTCAAAGTGGTTGACAGGAGATCACTTGCAGCAGGGTATAGAGTTCATGCATAGGCTGAAAAAGTATGAAAAGAAAGTGTGTATATTTCTAGATGTGTCAAAATAGAGGAATGTTTAGCTGATTTTAAAGTGCTTTTTGGATATACGTAAACTATCATTCAAAAGTTTGAGGTCAGTACGATTTTTAAAATAAATCTCTTATGCTCACCAAGGCTGCATAATAACAGTAAAATGGTTAAATATTATTATAATGTAAAATACCTGTTATCTATTTTAATATATTTAAAATGTAATTTATTTCTGTGTTTTTTCAGCATCATTACTCCAGTCTTCAGTGTCACATGATCCTTCAGAAATCATTCTAATATGCTGGTTTGCTGCTTAAGAAACATTTCTTATTACTAATGTTGAAAACAGTTGTGCTGCTTATTTTTTTCCAGGATTTTTTGATGAAAAGAATGGAAAGACCATCATTTTGTGTTGTTGTGTGTGGAAGTTCTTACATTCTCTTCAGTTTCTTGTACGTGGAAAACGCTCCTGCTGGGATGCTCTTGATCATGTTCTGCTCCAGACGACTATATGGGAACAGATGGATATGTTTTGTTACACAACACTGACTTTTCCATTACGCTAGTAATTGCATATAATAACATTATGAAACAAATATGGCATGGCAGAGAAAAGAAAACGATGTAATATTCCTGTAGGTGTTTCGCAAATGTACATGCACCATATCACATTTATTCCACTCACAACACAGATCTGCTGGTGATTTCATTTCTCAGAGTTTGAAAGCATGTGGAGGCGTGTTTTACGGGCCCACGCTTAAAAAATAAATGTTTCATTTAAAAGTTCCACAAATAACTTTGTTCTTTAGCTCTTTATGTAACCATCTATAAAACATTATGCTGATCTGAATAACCTAATCCCTTTTTACAATTTTTATTTAGAATGACTTCATTTATTTATTATTTTTTACTTATTGCAAACAGAACAATAGAGCAAGAGTGAATTAAATGTTCTTGATGAAACGAGGGTGCTCTGTCGAACCTAAAGTAATCAAAAGAGTCTTTCGCTGCAGAACCTTTTGTTTTTGAGAGTCTGGCTGGTACTTAATGCTCCTTCTGGAGGTCTACAGAGAAAGCCATTTAATGCTTTATGGCAGCCTGTACATTGGGTGTTCAATTTGTGTTTTGGCTCACTGGGATAAGAGGGCACGGAAAACAAGTCCCTGAGAAATAAGCACAGCTCTCTGCATGCTCTAGGTTATACATCATTTCATTAGCCCAATTTGTTTTTGGCCATGGGCTCGGATGGGCTAATGTGTCCTAGCCTGCATATCCATTTATTATGCAAAGGTCATACACTATTGACATAACAACAACAGTGAGGAACAGTACATATCAGGGCAATTACCTACCTGTCCTTTAGTGCAAATAAAAAGGATCTCTGAATCAATATGGATACCAAATACCCTGACCAAGACGATATGGACGTTCTCCAAAGCACGAGAACATTCAATCAGCTTGAGGCAAGACAGCCAAAACCCATCGAAAAACTCGAGTGTTTTCTTTGTAACAGTATGCATGTGTGTGAGCACACCGCTGCGCTGCTATGTGATCATTAAACATGACGTCCCAGCCTATGCGCACAGTGGAAATGTTGGCCTTGCAAATTTCCCATGCGCAACCAAAATGTCCTTGTTTATTGGAGGATACCGCAAAACCCCTTTTGGACGTTCTCTTGCATTTGAAGGACACCGAATACAGAAGTGGCTGGAACAACAACAAGGTCAGATATTTTCAGCGGCGGCACTGTATGAATTACATTAATTTGATTGCTTTTTAATAAGAATACTAAAGTTAATATGCTAACATTAGCATTACGCAAGCTAACATGCCCGGCACAATGAAGCAAAGGTCATATAAAAAAGTTAATAGGCAGAAAAATTGACAACAGCATTAATCTAAAGGTTGCTTTAAAAACTGTGGCTTTCTCATACAAATATAACCGAATTGCACAAAAAAGCCACAGTCATTAAAGACATCCAAAGACAAATACAGAGTTCTGGCATGAAACTCTAGATGGCGCAATCCGAAAGGTCTATCTCAATCTGACCTAATGACATCATTATCACATGGCACAGCTGATTGGTTCTCTCCTGTATCGGTATGAGCTCGCTCGCGGGGGTTATTTCATGTATGTTATATTTGCAGCAGCAATATTTCCTACATGCTCACAGCAGCATTTTGTGGATGTATTGGCAGTAGCAAGTCTCAGTCCTTGCTCTGCCGCAGCAGCGTAGCAGATCTATTCCGCCAAGACCAAATACATTAACATTGCCATGTACATTACCATGCCAATCCCTCCGAGAGTTGTCATGACAGAACTAGGGTTTTAGAGACCATCCTCCAAAATTAGTTTGAAATGGACATTCAAAAAATTTGACATTTTCTTAACATAACTATTAACTAGTGTTGTCAATCGATTAAAAAATTTACTAATTAATTGCAGTTATTAATATATAAATAAATAAATAGTTTATTCATAGTTCACACCATTTATTCTATTATTAATGATGGCCAGTCTCATACTGCAACTGATACCTGTATATACCTGTACCTGTAAATGAAATTTTCCCTCAGTTTTAGCCATTAATTATAGCCATTTAACATTACAGTATAATTGAAAGACACTATTTTTAACATTTAATAGGCTTTGAAAAGTAACTAAATTGTATATGCATAAACTATAAACTGAATATAGATTAATCAGGCTACAAATGTTTATCAGCGAAGAGCAGTGAGTGGTTTCTATTTTACTTCTGTTCTTTGATTTACATCGGTGACAGACTGCAGCAGGTTTCACTTTAAAAGCGAAATAGAACTCAATGCACTACTGGCACACTGTCTGAAGCCGCTTTCTGTGCACTTTCACGTGTCTGATGCCTATGTTCACGGAGAGCTGCTTCACAGACAGTGCGCCGGTACCAAATTAATAACATCTCTTTTGCGTTTTATCGTGCTTGGTAGCGTGTTAATATAGTCTACTGTAACGCTAGCCAAAGGATGCCAGGGAAAAAACAGTTGCTCTGTTAATTGTGTCAAAGACTTTTTAAAAGCATTAAACTGAAAAAAAAAAAATTGCACAATTAACACATTAATTTATTGTATTTCTTTGCTCTTTATTTAGTTTCTGACTGTTTACTTGAATGGTATTGGAACAGCTGTTGTATGCTATGATGAAATGTCACAGACATCGGTATCAATTACTAAAATGTTGGTATTTGGTAATCTACTTATACCAAAATTAGTACTTATATGAACTATATACTTAATAATTAAAAGGTCTATCTTTTCACATCATATCTCATATAACTTTAGCAGGCCTTGAATCTGCTGATAAATCACTCAGGGTTTCTGGACATTAGATTGGGCTCAGTATAACCCACCTCATTTTGATCCTTGACTGGTTGTCTAATTACCTAAACCGTGCAGACAGGATGTTGGACCTCCAGCAGCACTGAGCAAGATCTATCTGCAACTGCGGCATGATGTTAACGCACTCGCTAATAAGGCTGCTACACCGCACCGCTAATGGCCTTTGTTACATGACAGGCAGAGAAAGCCAGATCCCCGCACAGGCGATATCAGCGGTAAGTACTTATCACACAGGTAGATTTTACACAAATAGAGAAGGCGAATGATTTTGAGGAGTGGAATCCATACATTTCTACAATTCCCTCAGGCAGGTTGGCAGGAATCTCCGTCAGGCTTTTTTTACGGCAGTCTACGATGTTGTTGTTGCAGGTGCAGGCGGCAGGGCAGATGGACGCCTGGGGAGCGCATGACCTTGGCTCCATCTGAGCAGGACCTGGGGAGGAGGAAAAGATGGAAAAATAACAGATCAGGAGGAAAATTTACTAAAGACAACATGGTTTAATGACACAAGAAAGCAAATGGAGAACACAGGGAACATTAACATCCTTTTGAGTCAAATATGAATAGAACAGCATTCCTTCTAATAGTAGTTATAACTGTCATGTCACTTCTGTACAGAAGTGTGAAAATTAATATTAGTCCCAATAACAGAACAAATGAAGACGGTGAAAATAGCTTTTAATACAGTACATAATCAGCAAGAACAGACTCCCTGTTGTTTTATTGTCTTGCTTTGCAGCTTAATTAAGAAACGCTTTTTCTTGCAGCTTGTTTTGTGTTTGTGTTGGAGTATACTCATCAGTTGATTAATCAGAGGGGGAGGGAAAAGGGGCTTAATTAACAAGAGCTGAAAGTGAACTTTTTCACCAATGAAACCCAAAGGTCCATTAAGACATAGAATGTAAGGAGTGGCTTTAAAAAACAACACAATGAAAAGGCCCTAAGTGTTTACATTGAGCGTGATTTCACCAAGTACAACATGTTCCTGGATCAATATCCTTGTTGATCCTGGAACATCATTCCAATCAACCAATCAGAATTGAGAGATAACTTTTCAGGAAATGTCAGTTTTAGGCTTACAATCAGGATTAGGTGCTTCTACACCCTTGTTAATCAGCTATCATTTCCCTCTGATTTTAGGAATAAATTATGGGTAAGGTTAGGTTTAGGGGTAGGGATTGGGTTAAGTCTGTATTTTTGGATGGTAAACAAAAGATGTTGATCCAGGAACATGTTTTACTTGGCAAAATCAATTTACTTGTAATAGTCAACATTTGCAAATTAATTAATTACAAGTTTGAGAAAAAGACTGGTAGGACAAGGAAGGAAAGAAAGAAAGAAAGAAATATGTAATTTTTTTAAATAAAGAAAATTATGTAGACCCTATGTACAGACCTTTAAGATTTTTCCATTGTGAAATTATTCTCATGACAAATGTATTTAAACACTCCTATCATTTTCAATGCCATGATGTGGAAGAAAAAGAAGAATGTCAGAAGAGTATGTGTCAAAGTGGAATTTGTTGGAGTGAGTGAGTGAGTGAGTGAATGAATGAACGAAATAAAAAAATAATTTAATGAATAAAGATATAAATAAGTAAATAAATAAATATTAAATAGTAATCGTATAAATAAATAAATAAATAAATACATGTCTGTTTAGTTATTAACATCAGTGTAAATAATGTCAAATGCATAACTAAATAAATGCATGAATGCATAAACAAACAAACAAATAAACAAGGTACTAAAAGCAAGCTTAATTTCTTGCAAAATATGCTAAATGTAGTTTATAATAATATTTTTTTTTCTTCTTGTTTTAGTTGACAGGAGAAGGACATTCTGACAGAGAAAGTGAACACTGTGCCATACCTGTGCAGACAAATTCTCTCTTTTGAACATCAGGAACATTGAGACCTCTCATATGGGCGGGGGCCATGCACTGTGTGAAAGGGGCCAGCCCTCTCCTCTGCCGCAGCCAATCGGAGAGCCAGGACAGGTGGCAGTCGCAGTGCAGGTTGTTGGAGTGCAGGCGACTGGAGAGAGAGAGAGAGAGAGAGAATAATGAGGGACAGATAGTGAGACACTATCGGATAAAGGTCAGAGGAGGTTTATATGTCTAGCATGAAAGCTGGAGTGGATGATCCCTGAGAAATGTTGGGAAACAGAGCTCTCTGAAGACAGAATCAGAAGAGCAATGTTTACCACACACTCAATGTAATATTCCATCTGTCATATGGCATTTAAATGCAAAGGAGGAAGGAAATCGCCGCAGAGAACAAGTAAATATTCATAGGGAGAATCTCTATACAGCTTTGGTAACGCAGGCTCTGAATAACACATCTGAACTAGTGACAACACGAGTGTGATTGGGTCATTCTATTATACGGATGATAGTAACATCTCCGAGGAGACCACAGTAAAGCGCTCCCAAATCCCCAGAGCATGCACCCTCATTTCAACAAGGTCTTCAACAAATGGCACAGCTCCCAATAACACCTTAATATAAATCTCTCAAGGGCCATTACACGAAGGGTATGAGAGACACAGTTCAAAGAAAAAGTGGTGTCAGCGAATCAAAAGGCGCAGCTATACCGGTCAACACTGTCTGTAAATGAATTAACAGAGAGAATCCAGTTAGGAGGACAAAAACCCGCCATTGACGATTTCAGCAGGGGGCGATGGTTTTAATAGAGCTTTTCCCATTACAAATCCAGTATCTGGCCCCGTCTTTGCGGATTAATTACAGATGAGTGGGATTACAGAGATGGATGACATGAGGAGAAGAAGCCTCGGCTGCCTCAGGTGCATAGGATGAGCCGAGGACGGGCACGATGGGGAAGCTCCACGTGCAAGCACACTCTATCGACCGTCATGCACGGAAAATGACTAGCGGTAGGAGTGCTTTTCATTTGTCTGAGTTATTGAATGGCAAGCATCATGGGGTGATATCATTTGATCTAATTGAATGCACAAAGATAGTATGTCTGTAGAAGGTCGGGGAAAGGTGAGGCAAACTGGACTATTTCATCAGAAACCTGCAGCCAAACCACCATCCTACTAAATGGATTACCAGCATCTCTAAAAATTTGATTTAATAAGTTGTTTTTACGAGCAACAAATTCAATACAGATATATCAGGGATATTAGAGACAGAAAATTCAATCCAAAGGAACTGGGTAGCAACCAAAGCCTCGCTGTTGATAATTCAATACTGCCCAGGGAGCAACGCGCCCGGCCATCCGAGCATCAGCAAATTCAATCCCGCATGAGGGGTCTGGCCTGTCTGATGGGCTGACTGATGGGAGGGAGGCCAGACCGCTCGGCTGTGGAGCTCCAGCTATGGATGACTCTGAGTGCAGGCTCCAGGGAGAACGCCGTGACGGAAAGAGGAGGAGAGATAGATGGAAAAAGAAATGACGATAAACCTAAAGCCTTGTGTTTCAGACGGAAATTAAAACTCCCAGAAGCCCCGAAATCAAAATAGCGCTTACTCCTGACATATTTCTTTATTTATCCCTCTATTAGAGCCAAAGCTCTGAGAAGAACGACCACACTCGAATAATAACAAAAGCATCTCTGAGTCTTGTTAATATCGCAGGTCAGCCACATATTGGAATGAGGTTTGGGGACCGTGTAATTATTTATATCAATTGTGGTTTGGGTCTGACAGTGCAAACGCAGAGGAGCGACACAGGCATCTGTGTTAAGAAAACCATCTCGATATCTTCAGCTAAGACAATGTCTGCTTGCAAACAGACCACAGCTCTGAAAACTGGCACGGCATCACCACAGAGCCTCTAGTCAGGCAGCAAATCCTTTCAAAAAGAGTCAAGATTTAGAATGAACGTCACTAAATGTAGATAAATGAATATCTGATTGTATAGCATTACCATGAAGTGGACAAGAAGCTCCTCAGTACTTACAGAGTCCGCAGTTTGGGCATGTGGTTGAAGCTTGACAGTGGGATGAGGGTGATGTTGTTGTTGTTGAGAGTGCTAGAAGGAAAAGAAGAAAGAACAAATATTAGAAAAAGGCATTTACTTAGTAAACAGACAGCCAGTGAATCCAGATAACATTTGACAATACAGACCAGACCAGTGTTTTGCTGAATTCGCTGAACAATATACACATGCAAACCTGTTTCCTTACGAGTAGAAAATAAAAAGGTAATTGTTAGATAACATTTTTAAATAAGAAATAGTCACTGGGAGTAGTGCGTGTTATGGTCTGCAAAAGAATGATATCATCGATGATGTGCACACTTGTAATTATGGATGGCAGAGCTCTCTGCTTCCTGTCATACCAGCCACAGCTCTGATTAGCGCTACTTAGCTGACCTAATCTTGAAATCATTCCATCCCACCCCATAACCCCCTAACCTATCGCACACATGCAGAACACACAGCCTCCTGTACCCTCCACCTCTTGGAAAAGGGTCTGGAATTTCTCAATTTAGGATTTTAATAGTTCCTGCCTGGTGAGGGAAAACTGCTGATCTCTCTGACTTCGCCAATTTAGTTTACAGCTTGGGTTTGGGGTCTGAATATTCCTTCTAATGAATCCTGCAACGGTACTTCTTGAGTACAGTGCATCCATGATTTACATTTATGGATTTGGAAGATAATGAATTAGGTAAAAATAAACTTTTTTTGGGAACTGAACCCATGACCTTGTGTCATGCTATACTCTTTAAAGGGATAGTTCACCCAAAAATGACAATTCTGTCATTAATTACTCACCCTCATGTCGTTTCAAACTCGTAAGACCTTCGTTCATCTTCGGAACACAAATTAAGATATTTTTGATGGAATCTGAGAGCTGTCTGACCATCCATAGACAGCAACACAACTGAAATGTTCCCAAGTCTAGAAACGTAGCAAGATCTGTAAAATAATCCATCTGACATCAGTGGTTCAACCACAGTTGCACGAAGCTACGAGAATACTTTTTGTTGATGAACGAAGGTCTTACGGGTTTGAAACGACATGAGGGTGAGTAATTAATGACAGAATTTTCATTTTTGGTTGAACTAACCCTTTAAGTTACAGGAAGACAAGCAGTCCCATAGATTTTGGTATTAATCCCAGAGCCCACTGACTGATCAGACCAGCTGCTGGTCTTGCTTTTTATTCAAGGCCAGTTAATTTAGTCTCAACACAAACAAGCTATTTACACTATTGGAGTGATCAGATTTACAATTCTGACCAATGGAAATTTCCCAGCCCGAGTCCAATTCTTGGTACTATAAAATTGCACAAATCAGAGGAAAACTAATCCCTCTAAAATATAACATTCTTGCGGGACTTTAAATTATTTCTGAATATTGATTTTGGCTCGGATCTGTGGTGGAACACTTTATTATGAGTGAGGAAAAGAAGAAAACTTACTAAATGGAATGGAAAATTATTGCTATTCTACACATAGACACAGACAATTCCACACAAATCACACACAGGGTGAAGGAGGAGTTGACCAAATCCGCACCAGAAAGCGATCCTCTTGTCAAGGCCGCTGTGGCTCAGAGGTTTCATTTCTGGTCTCTGCTGCTCTATAGTGATGTAAATAGATGAAGCTCTGGGCAAGCCGGAGGGAGGAACGCCCTGGTAAAAGCCTGTAATACTAAACCATCACCAAGGGAAAATGCAATTTGCTCAGGAAGGACTATCTCCCTTCTAAGAAACCTTGGGAGCATCCTCCAAAGTTAGGTGAAGTAAGAGAAGAAAATAACAGAACATAAATGAATACACGACTGAGAACTGAAGAAGGACTGCTAAAGAGAGAACAGGATCCACAGAGAGCGGCGAACAGCTTGTGCTTGCTGTGGTAGTGCTCTCTCGCTCATTCATATTTCAGCCATCCGGTTTCCAGGTTTAGAAGCTCTGAGTAAAAATAAATCTCATATAGATTTCATTCATGCAGTCGTAATTTGAAAAAGCTGGAGCCGGACAGGGCATCACAGTTACTTTAAGTCGGCTTAAACCTGACATGTTCATGCCGAGAGCCATGACCTTTGGTGTCAGACTGCACCTGTTAATATGGACTTCTCTGGTATGAGTTAAGCTTTGCCACAAGAAACATTGAGCAGTGGACCAAGGGTCTTATAGAAGAGCCCACTGGAGAGACGCTGTCTTACGCAAGACTGTCAGTCTTCCCTTTATCCAGCCCTCCGCACTGCAGAGGGCCGCCCACTGCTGCAGCGTGGGATCTCAGCAAATAACAGCACAGCGTGAGCGGCTCTTGTTAAAGCCACTTGTGATAATTGAAGATCACCTTGAGTCTTTAAAATTCCTTTGTCTTCATCGCCGGCAATATTAAGTCATTCCGCCTGTGTTGCCTTGTGGTTGACCATAAATCAAAAATGTGTTAAGCAAAATCAACTGCTGCAGGGAAGGACCGCATCCACAGTGTCTCCTGAGAAAGTGCATCCAAGCCGAAACGAAATGAAATCAATGCCGGATCCTGACAAATACCGCGCTGTACGGCTTGACTGTGTAACTTTATGATTTTATTTAAAGCTCTATTGATGCAGGCGTCAATAAAAGCGGGCAGCTGTTAATTGCTCACAACGCTTAGTCTTCAGACCGTCTCAGAGGGGCACGTTTTCTTTTTACTTCCCTTTTCTTTTCTCAGCTATGTCAAGAAAGCTTTCCCACAGTCGCAAAAAGCTTGACAGTGGGGTCTTGAGTGCTCTTAGGCTTTTTTCAGGCCCTCATTAGAGGGACTTGGAGAGGGTCTCTGGATACTTCACTCCTAAAAGATGGCTGGGTTTTCAGAGCCAGGACATTTCGAAATAAAAGTGAGGTTGTTTTGGTGGATGCAGGGGGCTGAAGGGAAATAACTGAAGTGCTCCCCCGCCTGACTTGGGGCCATTCACTTGCACAACTGAGAAATCATGAGGCAAAGACGTGTTATTTGACATGACAGGCTTGAGGAAAGTCAATACCCTTCCTTTGAGTGTATAACTGTCCTGGTAACTGACCCTTATTCTAAATCGCTTTGGTAAGAAGACTTGCGTTCATTTATATAAACGTAAAGGTTGAGGGTTTTCTGCTCAACTTTTTGTCTTCTCAATCCTTTGTCTTTTGTGGTGTAAAATCAGGTGCGTTTGCAGAGGGCCTACCTTTAGAAAGTAAGGGAATATACACAACCTTGTCTTCATACGACCATTCACTTACTATCTTGCAAACTCGAGTGAGCCAACATGTCTGTGATGTTTCCATGGCAAACTATTATCGCTACTACAGCATAATGGTGAGTTTGCAATGCAAGCGTCCATCCGAGCAACCATTTACAGGGCATCCCTGTGTCGGGTCCTCGAGTCAAAACAAATGAGTAAAGTGCCTCCAGATGGAGATCAATTTCATTATGAGACTCCACTTGTTGCAGTGTGATGGAATTCATGTGAGCAGGATGGAAATCTTTGCCATTGTTTTGCTTAGCATCGCAAGTTCAGCTACAGCACAAAGATGTTATGTACATCAGATGTTTTTCCGCTAATTCAAATAAACCCAGTGAGGATAAACACAGAAATAACATGATCTGCCACGCATAATCCCATCCATGTGGTTTGTGTTCAAGTGTGGGCTTATTAAAAAAAAAGAAACACTAGTGCTTAGTATTTGTAACAAAAAAAAGGGAAGCTTTATGGCTGTATAAACCTATCCGTTGCCTCCTCTGAAAAGAGAGAAAGAGCTCTCCATCCCTCCATGGTGCAGAGGACGGGAGGAGAAGCGAAAAGAACAGGCACTACAGCAAAAACAGACACGCTTCCACCGCCATTGATGAGGCCATTATAACGTAAATGAGGATAGATTGAATCTAAGCTGTTCCGTCTGCCTCCCTCCTCTCTTTGGCCATCCAGGAGTGAATGATTAATTGTGCACACGGGTCCGACTGCTGAAACGTACGATTTCCAGCCTGCCCCCTCCCCATCTCCCCGAGCTTTGGCGTAGACCACACGAAGATAACGCAATGGGGCCATGTCTGGTGGCAAGGCAATTTCCTGTGCTTGAAAGTACTGTTTGTGAGCTAATGACAGTTCTCTCCCCCTCCACTCCCCTAATCCATCCTCTCATTTAGCCATCAGCTTGCCCTTTCTCCCTCCGCCTGCCTGTTGTCTGTCACATAAAGACTCATCTATTGACTAAAGACAACCTTTCAATCAGGCCTTGCAGAAGTAAGGCTGATTTGTCCAGAGGGAGGCCAACCCGTGTTAGAAATTAAAGATGCATTGAATATCTGATTCAAGGGAATCCGTGCTCTCGAGTTCCCAAAGAGGGAATTGTTAAATCTGAAAAGAGCTAATGTTTTGTACGGGAGCACAGGGGTTAGAAATGATTAGGATAAGGGGCGGCGGGGGCCGAAAAGGAGCAAAGCGCAGGGTTATCGTTGCCAAGAGGAACACTCAAAAGGTCTTGCATTGAGAAAATGACATTATGAAGGTAGAAAACTGCCAAACCATAAGAAAATTATAGTTCTCAAACCTTACATATGAAATACACTGTATTTTGTTCGTAATGCATTTAGGTTTCGATCAAATGCCCCCCCAATACAATCCCAGGACATCTACATAACCACAGAAATGTGATAGCTTCTTCCATTCAGCATTTTTCCAAGTTCTTGAGTCTGACAGCGTGGCATTTCATAACCAGGATTAATAATCCACCTCCTCACGCTCCCTTACACAATCAGCGTCTAATCTGACAACATACTGCAAATACTCAGATTTACCCTGGTTGGAATTTCGTGGCATGCTATTGCACTACAAGTGAGTCTCTTTAAATGAAAATGTGAAAACCTCATTAAGTGAGCACATCTGTGGATTCAAAAGGAGAAGAGGCCGTAGTACATAGTGGTGCATATTGACTGGTGAACCAAAAAGACGTCCCTTTGGGGCACGCCGCCCATGCTATCATGCTAAACTCACTTTAGTTCGACCAGCGAGGTCTGTGCCAAGCTGTCGAGAAAAATGTGCCGTGCACACATTGACAAATGACAGCATTTGGCAGGAGGAGAGGACGGTGGTAATGTGAAAATTTGGGCCTTCTTATCAATGCATGGTGGGAGGGAAAGTCACCTTCAGGAGATGGCACGGAAATGTCTCGGCACTCTCCTGCTCATAAAAAAATGACACAGCGGGGCAAAAAATTTCACATGATTTGACATTTGATTCAGAGCCAGAATTTTCTGTACAAAAGTGGTTATAAAATATGCAGAGGCTCCAGCGCTTGTGAGAGTGCTGTGTATAGACAAAGCTGAGTGGGGTATATGGGGAATTTCCAAAATGCTCTTTCTCACAATACTATAAATTCCCTTCTCACATTTAAACCACATTTTATAAAATAGCCCTGAAGGACGATTATAAAACTTGTGAGCGATTCCACAAAAGATCCAAGTGTTTAAACAGCAAGTGAACATATATTTTGCTTAGCATAATTTGAAACAGATTGTGTGAGACTTTCTTATTGTCTCTTCATTGTGTGCTTAGCACGATAAGAACATACATCAGAACAAAATGTGCTTACCATAACCCTGCTGAAAAATAAATCCGCTTGAATACTTGACCAGGTGGACATTCTTCATGCTTTCTTTGGCTTTATGAATTTTTTAATGAATAACTGGCCAAACTCATGCTGAATATACCTATTTTGAAGTATAGTTTTAATTTTTTTGTTCTCCTTACTATAAGAAAGGTTAAAAAGTTACAGTTTTTTTTTACGCTTAGACCATGCCTTCCAAACATCAACTTTATTTGTTATTTTTAAACAGCGATTTTTCATTTCACCTTAAGTACTTGGCTAAGGAATCATATTAACTACAATTTTTTTAACACGCTTAACCAAATTAAAAAATAATTCTGTATATTGACAATGGTGTATGTATGAAAATTGAGTTTCAGGCACATACCCTTGAAAAATATTCAGTTATTCTTACACCACATGAAATCTCATTTATATTATATATGAAATTTGATTGGATTTGTCTTTGTAAAATTAGAAATGAGAAGCGCTACCAACGTTCACGGTTATTAAAAGCACCAACTTGAATTTCATGAATATAATAATGATAAGGTGGACACCTTATAATGCACATTTCCACACAGTCCATCTACATTTAAAGCAAGAATGGAAAGATAAAAGGGCCTGATTTGGTGTATATTTAAAAAAAAAAACGATCAGAATGAAAAATGAGAGGAAGCGCAAGCAGTTCCTAAGTATTAAATGAAAAATAATCAAGGGGTGCTCCTTGTTAGGCAGGTTTAGGTGCTCTGCAGATGGAGAACACATCGATGTGCTGCCTACCACACTTCCTTCAGCTCATTGGAATGCAAGTCACGTCCTGTGTGAGAAAATGTCCGAGATAGCTTTGAAGTCATTAGTTCAGTCATTAGCGCAGTTATGTTAAATATAAATTACAATTCATCAGCAGAAAGGGTCGATCATTAATTCTGTGTAGTTTGGCAGGCGTTAAATCACTAGCAGTCATTTAGTTGTGGAGGAGGGTTAGCCACGAACCACTCTGTCTAATCTCCACTCTGATCACCATCTCTAAACCTGATGGAAGTGTTTAATAACTCCCCGCTTTGAAATTTTGTTAGTCGCTCTTTATGGTGATCACCAAAATTTTACAGTGATCACGAAAACCCAACAGTGCATGATGGGAAAGGATGCTCAAACCTCTCAATTATGTCGCAGTGCACCATCTATTTTAATAGGCCTTTAATGATCATTGAAATTAAAAGATTCAGTTGGCCTCCTGAGTTATGCTTAACACACCGCGCTCAAACAATGTATTTAATATGACCCCTAAATTACACAAAGTGCACTCTGAATTGCAAAAACACACATTAACATCACATTTTTAGAATGTTTATCATTCGTTCTTTTATTTATAACTCCAGATGTCAAATTATACTGATCTACTTTGAAAAAAAAACACACACACGCTTGCCCTGAATTCACATAATCCAGCACTGTTTTAAACACAAGAACTAATGTGGCTGAATGTGTTAATGATGTCTACAATCAACAATCCCTGGACATTTCTAAAAGCATAAATGAACCCTTAAAACTCCACTACTTCTGCTTTTTACACCATTATGACATCACACTGAGTCATAATACTCTTTGGCGATACAAGAGATGGATCTCCATCTGCTGTGCTGCCATTCAGAAAGATCAGTCTTAAGACAAAAGTTAGTCCGGACTATAATATAACTTATGTTGGAAATCGTTTAGTGTCCTCACACTGAGACTCACAGCATTAACACCTGCGGCGAAATTGCTATACCTAAACATTAATTTCGCCATCAGTTACCTAGAGGTGTCATATTCTCACAAGCTGGCTCTGTAGCACAGCCTTAACATTCAGCCGTATGTTGAATCTGCTACTGGAGAACATGGATTTAAGCTTGATTATTGCGCATGGGGTTATTTTGCCATGATACAGTGTCATTTGCAGACCTGTGTGTTGCAGCCTCTCCAGAGGGGTGGAGAGATGGCTCAATCAGCAGGAAAGTGATGTGTATTCATGTGCCAAGCTCTCCTTGGCTTGCCGGGGTCCCAAAGGTCTTTGGCAGAATCTAGGGAGGTTCTGTATTATTAATGAAAATTGATTCCCGACTTACTCACACTTTCCTGCTCCCGAGCTCCTGTTTTATAAGGTAATTTTATGCTCTGGTCACGAGGAGAGGACAAAGGACACGGAATAGTTTCCTATCTTTCCTTCTTTGATTCTACCTTCACCTCTAGCTAACACTGCCGGAGAACCTGCCTAACAATGATGTAACGCTGTGCTGCTTTGTCCTATGGAGCCAGGAATTAATAGAGGGGGTGGCTTGGCTCTGGGTCCCCAGTGAGCAGCGCTGCACTTAGTTTGGCACTTAGCACCCTGCCAATTGGCTTGATGGGGATGCGGCGGCGGCTAGCCCCCATCCCCCCCCCTCCGTATATCCTGCTTCCAGTCTTGCATCCTCTCCGGGACAATCCAGGGGACACCCAAAGAAAAAAAATTAACTCACTCACAAACACATCAAATCTCTTCTCTGCTATCAAAGCGTTTACTATAAACTCTGACTAAACCAAAAAAAAGGTCTTCCCAGCAGGCAGCAGAACAGAGATCTGAGCATCTAACTGAGACTAACACCTGCTTTAAAGTAGGAAGTGCAAATCTACAGACATTCTAATCAGAAAACGCTGTGCTTTTAACGCTAATGTGCACCCGGCAAAGTCAGGACACTTTTTCAAGCGCCAACAATGCAGCACAGGATGACAAACGAGCAACTTTAGCTGTTGCACGGACGATTGCATGCTAAGCGCCACTGTGTCGGACCAGACGGGGTGACACCGGACTATGCGCCACAGGTCCATAACGCAACACAGTTTGTCCTTCGAGAGCAATCAAGAAACACAGAGACAGAGTTAGAGGAATGGACAGCAGAGGTGAAGAGAGAGGAGAGAACCCCGCAGAGGAGGCAGGAGGGGGACTCACAGTATCTCCAAATCGCGCAGGGCTCGGAAGGCTCCATCTTCGATGCAGCTGATGTGGTTGCTGTCCAGTTGCCTGCAGATGAGAGACAGAAGTCAGTGGCAGGTCTGCAGACGAGCGGGTGGGGGCTGAGGGGAGGGAGGGAAGAGGAGGAGGAGAGGTGGGGGCTGCGGGAGGGAGGTAGACACACTAACACACACTCATATCTACACTCCTCTCCTCACCGCAGTCGGGATAAAGGACCAGCTGGCTAAAAGTGGCCTGTCTGGCTATAACCTCCTCCTATCTCGTCCTCTCTCTCTCTCTAGCCACACTGCAGAGTGTGGGGGCAAAGAGAGGTAAAAGAGAGAGAGAGAACAGGAGGCTGGCTATAGTGCACATCCCACCCCATCTGTCTGTTCTCTGTAAATATTAATTGCATTTTCTACCCCCCCAACCCCCCCCTTCTTCTTTTTTTTAAGTCAGAAAGGGAGTAATTTCATTACATTAGAGCAGCCAATCCATTACAAGCTTTTACCGGCTCTGTCACAGAAACAATTTCATTAAAGGAAGGGGTTCGTAAATCAGGGTCATGATGCTGGATGGGCAGACACGAGGGGCACTTCTTCCTTTTTGCTTCTTTTTCCTTTTCCTTTAATTTGCAGACTTTGCCATCCACGCCTCCTTCTCTCTATTTGCCCCTCCCTCTTTGAGATGGATTTGAAAGAGGCTTGAATAAAGAACAAGGAATCTAAGCGCTTTCCTTAAATCATTTGTTCGGCAAACAGAGCTGTGGTGACATCTGACCCGTGACAGACACGGTGCCTTCGCGTCTTTAGAGACGGATAATAAAGAAGAACGGAGCTTCTCTGGCGTGTCTTTCACTCCATCCCTTCTTTCTAAAAGACATGCATCTGTCTCCATAATTGCTGATGGGACAGACTATATGGCAGCCACCCACTGCAGATGCATTAACCATCACTCTGAAAACTAAATAACCTACATGAGCAAAAGTAAAATGTTTGTCTTTTACGATGGATATTTTTTCATCCAAAGTAAATTAAGACTTTAAAGAAATGCTTCCCTTGAGAATTAAATAATAAGCCAGTGCTTTTATAAAATGACAACAACAATTATATACTGTAAATGATATCTACAATATTCATTTGTTACAAAAACTGTAGCAAGTGTGTTTTTATTTACACTGATACTTACACAAAACTTGCTTCATTTTGACATATGGACATCGCTGAAAATTACAGTTCATTAAGAGAGTCAGATGTTGATTCATTAACCATTTCAATCAATTCAATTCAGTAAATGATTTGTCAAACTGATTCAACTGAACAATTCATTAAAAGTATTGGCTCATTTGTTAAGGCTACACTAAAAAGAACTGGTTCATAATACCATAATACATGTTTGCTCAAGAATCAGGGTAGTCTGGTCTGCTTGTTTTCGCATATAGCCTGTGAGGACAACTCAGCAGAAAGACTTTTTGTCATTAATTGATGGGACGCAGACTTTTTATTTTACAAAGCAGATATTTCTATTTAAATGCTTTAAAAGAATGGCTTTTTAGAATTCATATCACAAGAAGTACCTTGAGCTATAATTTTTACATTTACATTTAAGCATCTGGCAGATGCATTTATCCAAAGCAACTAACATTGCATTCAATCAGTCCATGCATTCCTTGGGATCTGAACCCATTACCTTGACGTTGCTAGCAATATGCTTTACTGCTTGAGCTACAGCAATGTATTTTTCTATACATAAAGGTGATTGAAACCTTATAGATTTTCTACAACAGCGGCCTCCCAACAAAACCTGCTCCAAAATCTACTTCCTCACAGTTAATTTGTTAATAATAATCTCAATATAGAAAATTCCACAACAAGTAATGTAGTTAATTTGCCGAACAGCATGTGATATTGTGGTAACTTGGCACATTATATTTAGAATTCAAACGTAGCTCATTCAATCAGATTTCAGAGCCATAACTGTCTGTATTTGAACACATGAAGTTGATCTCTAGAGGATGTCATTATGATCATGCGCAGGAGACTTTTAACAATGGTAATACTGAGCATAGTCAAGGGTGAATAGTTGTCTTGAATGTACATATGTGAGCGTGTGGTCTATGCGAATATCTGCGTGTTTGGTGATTGTTTGGAGAGGTGGGACATGGTAGTGGTGGGTAATGAAAGTCCCAGTTTTAATTTTCCTGCTCTAATTACATTGGCCTTTAATCATCTCAGTCATGAGCCGTATTGGCACTTTAGAGCTCCCGTCTTGCCAGTGTCCCATCTGGAGTGAACGCGAGAAAGAAACAAATATTCCTTCCCTTCACTAGACAATTAATCTGTCAGAGTCAGTGATGCTAACCAGCAGCCGCATGGCCGTATTTCATTCACGCTCGATAGATAACACAGCAAATGACCCAGAACTGACCGTCAGTACAGCCAGGATGATGCTTGATCATAGCTGCAAAATATGAATCTCATACTCAGTCTAAAGTCGTAACAGATATACAGTATGTGGCCTTTCATGGCCGCCAAATCAAGTGTGTTTTGCGGATTTGTGTCTGTATCACACCACTGATGCCTCGCATCTTCTTGTCTTTTCTGGTTTTATTTCACTTTGATTCATCTCATTGAAGCCCTGTTCACACTACAAGCGACACACTCCCATTCATTTCAATGGAGAGCTGGCGATTTCCGATGACAAGTGCGACAGCGGCCGTTGGCGACGGATGGGGCACGTCCAGCGACGCAACAAAGTTCAGAATCCTTCAACTTTATGCAAATGAAGAGCGACTTTCAGGAGCGACAGCCAATAGGAAGAAGACGGCAGAGCTCATGTGAGCCGTAGATAAACATACACAATGGAAAAAAAGTAGGCTCTGTTTCTCATTCATTTTTGTTTGCATGTACGGATTTAATTAATTTTATTATATTTAGTCTTTTGCAGCCAAAATGTTTGTATTTAGCGGCAAGAAACCTGATTCATTGTCGAGGCAACCAGTAGTGAGAACGCCCACTAGTTAACCTCATCGCCAGCCCCTGGCGACATGCAGCTGCTAGTGTGAACGCAGCTTCAGTCTTGTCTCTTTTCCTCACTTCTCTTCCAGTCTCATCTCACTTTGTGTCTCATCTCATTTCTTCTCTTCCTGCCTTGTCTCACTTCTTCTCATCTCATTTTGTCTTTGGTAGTCTCTCATCTTTTCTCTCATCTCACTTTGTATCTTCTCCTCTAGTATTGTCTCCATCTCATGTTTGTCTCTTCTCTTTTCTGCTTGCTTTATCATTCCATCTCATCATAAGTAATCTCTTCTAGTTTTATCTCTCATCTCTTTCTCCTCATCTCATAATTTTGTCTCTTTTCTCTTTCTCTCTTCATTTTTTTGCTTCATCTCACCTCATCTATTCTTTTCTTGTCAATTCTTTTCACCTGATCTCAACTGGTCTCTTCTCATCTACTCTCCTTGTCTCAGTTATTTTCATATCTCCCTTCCTTTTCTTTCAGTCCCATTTTGTCTTATCTTATTTTATTGTCACTTCTCTTCTCTTATATATATTTTTCTCATAATTTCCTTTTTCTTCCTCTCTCTTCTAGGCGCATCTTGTCTTTTCTTTCCCAGTCTTGTCTTATTGTCTCAATTCATCTGGTCTCATTTTGTCTTGAGTCATAATGTTTCGTCGAGTCTCATATTGTCTCATTTCGTCTGGTCTCATATTGTGTCAATTCATCTGGCCTCATTATCTCATGTTGTCTTGTCTCATATTGTTTCATTTATTTTTGTCTCATATTGTCTCAATTCATCTGGCCTTATATTTAATTTAGTCTGAACTCACCTTGTCTCATGTTATCTCAATTAATCTGGCCTCATTATCTAATTTTGTCTCGTCTTATATTGACTAATTTCATCTGTCTCATATTTCATAATCTAGTTTTGTATCATTTCATTTGGTCTGGTCTCATATTTCCCCATTTTTTCAATTAATCTGTTCTCATCATCTCATTTTGTCTTCTCTCATTGTCTCTTTTTCATCTGGTCTCATATTGTCTCATTTAGTTGTGTCTCCTATTTTCTCAATTCATCTGTCCTTATGATCTCATTTTGTCTGGTCTCATTTCATCTGGTCTCATATCATTTAATTAAGTCTGGTCTCACATTGTCTCATTTCGTTGTGTCTCCTATTTTCTCAGTTCATCTGGCCTCGTTATCTCATTTAGTCTTCTCTCATATTGTCTAATTTCATCTGGTCTCATATTGTTTAATTTCTTCTTGTTTCTTCTATGTCTAGTCTTCTGTTTCATTTAGTCTGGTCTCATAATGTCTCATATATTCTCAATCCATCTGTCCTTATTATCTCATTTTGTCTTATCTCATTGTTTCTTTTTGTCTGGTCTCATATTGTCTCATTTCATCTTGTCTTATATTTTCTTAATTCATCTGTTCTCATTATCTCATTTTGTCTTATATAGTTTCATTTCATCTGATCTCATATTGTCTCATTTTGTCTAGTATATTGTCCTAATCGATCAGAAGAGCATTCTCAGTGTGGGTGGGTGTCCTGAGAAAGTGTTTCCCAGAGCTGGAAAACATTTGATTGGCTATCTTGGCATCAGTGCCATTCACAGCCCATCTTACACGGAGCGTGAGGTGTGTGTTTCAACACCAGCAGTGCACATCAAAAGCCGAGATCTGCCGTCTGCAGAGTCCCGTCTGCTGGGCGCAGAAGCTTGTAAAGCAGACAGTGACCGCACCTCGTCCTCTCGGCCATAATTCAAACCCACGCGCAGTCAGACTGACATTCTGGGTACAGGAGCATGAAGTACAAAGGCTTTTATTAGCACCCAGATGAGAGCCTCCCACAAGGGGACAAAAATTGTCCACGTATCTGATGCTGGGTAATCATACAGGACACACTGCTCTCTCAATTACACCTAGGCTTCAGGTGATGTAGTATCATGTACCCTGCATGTGCCGACACCATTTGGCCTCTCCATCCGCGGTGAATAACAAATGTCAACAGAACGAATACGTGTAAGCCCATGAATCCACTGCTCATACAGCACCTGTTCTAATGGGATCCGTACCCCGCTGACACAAGCATGCCATGTTGATATAGAGCTCATCAGGCATGTTTTCGGACTCGCAGTGCACATGATGAGGGAATCTACAACATCACCCGCACTCGATGCTTCTCGAGGTTAACATGGCCGGCGTAGCATGTCTGGTGAACAGTAGGAGGGCACAGCTAAAGCCATAAACGCAGACAGAGATATTGTGTCTGGTTTAATAGGGTGCAACATAGACTCTCGTTAGCAAGAGGAACCATCTTGACCATATTATCCAGATGGCCCCTCTATAAAGGGTGGAGGATGGTGGCTGATGGCGGATGCTGACTCCAGCATGCTGTAGCCTGTAAAACTGTGGAGATGCGAGGACGATATATAAGAGACGGAGATTCAACATGCCCTCAAAGCGTGCATAGCCATTTTCAAACAGAGGACATTAAGGTAGAAAAGCCTATGAGAAAATCAATTAATTCCTGGAACACTGCCTGTCCATTTTTTTCCACTCCTTCCCTTTAAAAAACCGAGGGCTGGATGATTTTAGCAATTAAATCAAGAGTCACCTTGCCACGCATTGCAGAGGCAGGTCGGTGGGAGAGAAACAGGCAGCGCTGCTGACGTACAAATCCATCCTTCTCCCTCAATCCTCGTTAGCCCTTTTTTCTTCTAAAAAGCCCTACCTGAAGAAATGAGTGTTGCCTACCTGTACCTATCATTCATCCATCAGAGTGTGACGGTGCACATGACAGTGATGTGATGAGCGCTCAAACACTGCCGAACATCACAGACATCACTGTAAGAACGTCAGGGGAAAACGTGTTGAACAAAAATGCTGGATGTGTGTAAGGGATTTGAAAGCTTGCAACTGTTGGGGAATGTTACACTTTAAAGTAATGCATTACAATATTATCTATAAAATGGGACTAATAACGTGCTAAATTTATTTAGTATATACTGTGTATACAGTACTCAAAATGTATCATGCACCAAACTGTTAAATTTTTGACCACTCAAATTTCAATAAATATACAGACAAAAAAATTATTTCAACGTTATGGCCGATAACAATAATTCCATTCTATTTTGTCTAAATTAATGTAAAAATAGCACTCCTAATGAAAAAAATGGCAAGTGAATTTAGAAATTAAAATTGAATTTGTCATATAGTGTGTATAGTATATATTGTGTTACTTAAAGGGGTCATATGATGCAATTAAAATTTTTCCTTTCTCTTTGGAGTGTTACAAGCTCTTGGTGCATAAATATCTGTAAAGTTGCAAAGACTAAAGTCTCAAACCCAAAGAGATATTCTTTATAAAAGTTAAGAGTCAACCACGCCAACCTAAAATGCCTCGTTCTAACACGCCCCCACGTGTCTACGTCACGATGTGGGAAGATTTGCATAACGCCGCCCAAATGTTCACGCAAAGAAAGAAGGCACAACTTTTATTCTCGCTGTAGTATTGTTGTTGCCGCCGCCGCCGCCATGTCCTGAAGACGCAGTGTGTTTCGTTGTGAAAGCGAAACTACTTGATTTGGCCTTCCAAAAGAGGATGATATCCGCTTTGTCATGCCTGGAGCTGATCCGTGCTGGTCTCTGAGGAAATACATCAACTTTGCGCTGTGGATCGCCGGATCAGCTTTCACCGTGGACGAAGCGGAGTCCAGCCCAGGGTCATCACATGTGGTCTCATCGAATCCGCCGGCCGCGCCGTTCTTAAGACTGCCCGCCACCGCTCACTCAAGCCCGCCGATCACAAATGAAGACATGGTTTTATGTTTACAAGACTGTTTAAGTCATTAGAATCCGTAATTATGTCCCCACTGGATGCAACAAACGCCTCATTTATAATGGGTTTTAATGTTTTTGTCTCGTCGCTCCGGCCGGGACACGGCATCACAATATGGTGAGGGGCGTAACATTTCCGTCACACGCTTGAGGTATTCGGCCAATCACAATGCACTGGATAGCTGGCCAATCAGAGCACACCTCGCTTTTCAGGCCGATGAGCTTTGTAAAAATCAGAAAGGCGGGGCATAGAGGAGAAACAGTAATGTACAGTATGTGGAAAATAATGTGTTTTTTGAAACTTAAACCGCATAAACACATTTCATTACACCAAATACACCAAATAATGTTCTTTTTAGCAACATCATATGACCCCTTTAAAAAAATTATAAAAAAAAATTAATGTGTGCTGAGTTGCCACTGTGGCATTGTGATTTATTTCAAGTTACAACTGAACAACTAAATAATAACAAATACAAAACAAACAAGCAAACAAATAAATAAAGTTCTGTCATGACAACTCTCGGAGGGATTGGCATGGTAATGTACATGACAATGTTAATGTATTTGGTCTTGGCGGAATATATTTGCTATGCTGCTGCTGTGGCAGAGCAAGTACCGAGACTTGCTACTGCCAATACATCCACAACATGCTGCTGTGAGCATGTAAGAAATATTGCTGCTGTAAATATAACATACATGAAATAACCCCCATACATGAATCATCTCGTAGCAGATCTATACAGGTGGAGCTAGGGAAGGTGGAGGGTTCTGAAGCAAGCTGCAACTGCTACGGCAAGCACTAGTCATATATTTTAATGTTGAGAAGCGAGCTCAATCAGCTGTGCCATGTGATAATGATGTCATTAGGTCAGATTGAGTTAGACCTATCGGACTGCGCCATCTACAGTTTCATACCAGAACTCTGTATTTAATAAAAAAAATATATATAAAAGCGTAATTATATTTAAAAATTATTATATTGCATAAATATTACAGTGTAAATTTTACAATCAGCATACTACCATCAGGTCATCTGACGACACACATTGCTGCATATGCAATGTTACCCCCAACACTGTTCTCCATAACATATTACGTGTTTGCAGAGAGTCATTGACCAGCGCAGATGATTGACGACACTCCTGCATGCTGGAACTCATTTGACAGGGGTCAGTGAGGTCAGAGTCAGTATTGACATTCAGTTAACTCAATCTGACCAGGGCGGGTGTTAGGCAACATTCATGCACATGCATCATTCTGAAATACAGTGAACCAAAAGACCACCCTGCCCTGAATACACTGTAAATTATACAGATCAGGTGTGGCACAGTGGCAGATGTACAGTAGGCTTGTAAGTTAATGGTTGAGCATTCAATCTCATGAGCTACCACCATTGTGCTGTTAAATCTGTTGTAAATATTCTTAAAGCTGCTTTGGATAAAAATATCTGTTAAATGACTACTTGCTTAGCACTCACTACTGCTATATATAATTGGGCTTCTCAAACTCTCCCACCTCTTCACATTTTCCCCTTTCTTCTTCTTTCTTTTCGGCTGAAAAGCATGACTATATCTTCAAACAATAGCCAACTATATTTCCATACCTCTCAGATATATCTAGCATGACGTGACCCGCAGTTCTCAGCCCACGGTGGGAAAGACTTCATCTGAAAACGGTCTTTGTAACGAAGCCGGTATCAGATACTGCGACGAAACTGCCCAGAACTTCACACACGCTCGAGCCTGGGAATGCACACGAACGCTACAGCCACATACCACCACCGATCTCTGACTGCAAACAAAGCGCCCCATTAATGATGACCTCAACTTGGTGTCCTTTATTCATTAGAGGGCAGATTTAATTGCTCAAATCATCCAGCCCTCTTTGAAGGTCATGTTTATTATCGCAGGCGTGTTAGAGCTACCAGCTCCCTGTGCTTGCTTTGTTCATAAAGGTTTTATTTTTTTTAGATTTGTAGGGCCTTGTTTATGCTTTAAAAAAAATCATATTTATTCATTAAAAATCACTATTAACAAGCCCTTCTGCCATACTCCACTGTAGCGAGATCGGCTTCTGAAACTGTTACAGAGATTTATCAGAAGCCATTACTGTAATTGCAAATGGCTGTGGAACATTACTCACTGGCAATATCCTGAAGATATCCATCTTATTGAACCATACTGATTAATTGAATTTTCATCAGTGCTAAGCTTATTAACTGTTATGACAAATGATTCGAGGGGCATACATGTAGTCCACCTAGCACATTGCTTTTGAACATTTTCTTCTTCCAGCCAGAGAGATGATTATATTTCATTTCAGTTATCTGTCTTTGAAATAAGACTCAAGACTCGTTAAATGCAGTGGACGATGGCCTCGTTTGCGGTTTGACGGCATACCACACCATGCCTCGCAACTTCAGGGGAAAGTACGGTTTACAGACGGCTTTTTTGGCCTCATGCAAACGAATCTCACAATGCCAGTGAAGAGATGAGAGAGGAACACTTACAGGTTCTTGACGGCGGTGATCCCTCGGAAAGCCTTACGAGGAACAGCCTGAATCTGATTCTCGCTCAGGTCCCTGGAGAGAGAGAGATGAGAAAGAGAAAGAGAGAGAAATTAGGATTGGTTTGAAGCCACTTCACATTTCGCGTCTTGAGGAAGATGGACGGTTCACTGGAACTTTGAAGTCTGAGACCAAATTGTTCTACTGACCATAAATGTCACATCCTCCTTTATTCGTCTGGCCTTTTATCACTCCGTCTGTGTGTGCGCCTAATGAAAAACATTTCTAAAGCAGCACTTTGTAATGAAAGGTCTCATAGTGGTACGTCCCACAATCCTGCAGAAAATGAAGCAATCATATGCACTTTGAGTAACCCGAGAAAGAAATCGGCTCTTTTTTAATGCTCGCTTATGAGCCAAATGATTTTTGACATGTCACAATGGTTGTGCTTAACTTTATTAAGCTTGCTTGTTTGTAGACTCACGCTGGCAAAACATAATTTGAAAACCAGAATGCAATTATGGGCCAAGAAGGAAACAAATGAGATATGGAATATCTGCCCAGCTAATCAAAGGGTCTGCTTTGGAGTCATGCTTGCTACACATAACACGAACAGACCACCACGTGGGTTAACACACCTGACCTTGCTACAACCAATTTCACTGATAAACAATCAGGCACGGATCCAAACGTGGCGAGGAATCCTGCCAGAGCTCGTGCGTGGGACATAATGATGTATCAAGCACAGGACTGCCAGCAATTTCCTCTTAGGAGCATTAAAACTGTAGTTATTGGGCTCTCCCCTCCTTCAGCCCCCCGCCAGAACTGGATACGTGTGTTTTTTTCCCCCCTCGAACCAATCAAGTTTTATTATGGCAAAAATCTTAATAACTATGTTATGCTTTGCAATAAGAGGCTATGGTATTTCATCGAACTGTTCCTGATGGTTTTTGACATGTTCCACAATCCTGCATTGCTTTTTTTTCTTTACAGCACTCTTGGCTGGCTTGATGTGAACATCATGTTTCCTTTGTGTATCCTTCAAGTTGAACTATGCAGGAGGGCAAACATACGCCCTAACATCCCATGATCATATACCACAGAGTGTGAAAATAGGGCCGCTGTTTATAGCATTATCACACTGGACAAGAGCGAATGTATATCAGCACTACTTCTCTGATGGTCTAAACAGATAAAGTGCAGAGATGGTGTGGAGCACAGATGCAACTTCTCTTCGCTTTGGCTTTTTAATTCTTCATGAATGGCGAAGCACCGGTCTTGTACGTCCTCGGTGAGCCGTGAGCGCAGCGTAGTGGCTTTACAGCACTTCCACTGCTAATAAATGTTTTATTGCTTTGTTTACTCAGTGGAACCTTTTTCATTATTTCAACAAAAGGCAAATTGTCCCAGCCAAATAACAGCACTTATGAAACACAATAAGTCTCAGAGGTGCTCTCGCCGATGAGTGACAGAGAGAAACTCCATGTCAGAAGTAGACAAAAAAAAAACCAGTCCCGAGGGCTTTGGGTTGAATGAGATGATTTCTAATGAAGAATTACTTGAAGCTATAAAGAGACAATAGAAGTTTATGAGATATGAGAATTATACTGGCAGAAAAGACGTAGCAATGTACATATTTCATCTGTTCTGACGCTATATTAATTACACATGGATAATGAAACAATCTGTGTGACTTCAGAATGAATACAAGGTCTCCAAACAATCTTTAAAACACAGGCTAATCAGTCAACTGCAGTGATGCAATTCTCTGCATACACTGTAAAAATTATTTGGTAACACTTTACTTGAAGGGGTGTGCATAAGACTGACATGACACCTTCATAATCATGACATGACACATGTCATGAATATGAAGGAGGTTTTATGCATGTTTATGACAACTGTCATTAAGTGTCATTCGCTCAGTTATGTCATTTGTAATGCAAATATGACATTATTTGACCTAACCCTAACCTAACCCTACCCCTACCCTTACCCCTAACCATAGCCCATTACAAAGACATCTCAAACAATGTCATCTTTGCATTAAAAATTACATAACTGAGCGAATGACACTTAATGACAGTTGTCATAAACATGCATAAAAAACTTCATATTCATGAAATGAGTCATGTCATGATTATGAAGGTGTCATGTCAGTCTTATGCACACCCCTTCAAGTAAAGTGTAACCAATTATTTTCTTAATATTTTGTCTTGTTTTATACATATTATACACATGTGAGAAGCAAAATGACAAAAGACTCACATAAGTCTTATTTTTTATAGAATATAAACTGAATTAAGTCTATTTTTCAAAAACAGACTTCTTAAACGTTTTATAATATATATATATATATATATATATATATATATATATATATATATATATATATATATATATATATATATATATATATATATATATATATATTTATTTGAACTCCGTTGGCAAATAGAAATAGATTTTTTTTTAAAGAAACATATCTACATACCTACATATATACTGTATAAACACATACGACTCATTTTTGTTTGTTTTGTCATTTTCAAGGAATAAACTGACTTTTACAGCAATAATGAAATGAACTCAACCCGGGTATGCACTGCTAAATTGGGCATCTTAACAGATGCTGGAATGAATACTTTAAGGTAAAAGTTACAGATTCAAAGCAGACATGCACCACACAGTGTTTGTTAAAGGACGAGAGCTGGTCCCCCTCCTCTAGCAATCTGCTTGCAAATTTCATTAATTTAATTTGGCTTTGGCCCTGCTCTCTCTGACTGTCAGGATGCCTGCCATAAATCTCCCTTTGATTCCATTACGGCTCCCATGTCCAGACAACCTGGCAACGCCAAAACATATTACAGATAAACGCTCAGCAACACGCAAGGATATGAGAGCCGAGCTGCGAGGAGGATCTATCCTTACACACACGCACAGACTCTCTCACACACAAAGGTCAGACAAAGCGAAACACGATATACTTCATGAATTGCTGTTGTTAAGCCACTCAACAAACATCTTGTTTTCAATCGAATGCACACAAGAATCAGCGATAAACAGTTAAGCACATGCAAGGAAGAGAAGACCACTAATAATTCAAAATACACATCTGTCACATTTCGAAAGCTCAATATTTTGCCAATATAAATCAATGGGAGATTTTCAAACTTTAATCGTTAACGATTGCTTAAGAAGTTTCATAGTACATCTTTTGAAAGTGGTTTTGGCTGAATTAATTGCAGACGTTTACTTCTTAGGGGTTAGCGGTTTCGAACAAATCCTAAGCAGAGTCCGTCCATTCATTTTCCAAACATCATCATATGTAAGGTCCTAAGCAGAATGTTTGAGGAATGTCAATACACCGCTGCCTTACAAACGCAGTAAAAAGCATTGAGGGAATGTCAGTCAATTCTCTTTCTTATCACGCTTTATGAATGTCACTCTTATCTCTCCACTGAAAAATGGAATGCTGCGGTTTTACAAGAAGGTTGTTTGCTTCACTTTTGTTGTATTCTCGCACTGTTTAAACCACAAAGGAAAAGAGTGATTGTCTAAAGTAGCGGAGACTTAAACATCACTTTACAGAAATTCAAATAATGCAGGATGTCTGAGACAGACTCACACACACACACACACACACACACACAGGTTTACATTTGTGAAAAGTGGGGACATCCCATAGGCGTAATGGTTTTTATACTGTACAGACCGTATATTCTATTGCCCTACACCAACCCTACCCCTAAACCTACCCCTCACAGGAGACTTTGTGCTATTTCAGATTTTCAGTACACTCCATTCTGTGTGATTTATAAGCGTTTTGAAAAGTGGGGACATGGGGTAATGTCCTGAAAAGTTACCTTCTCCTTGTAATACCTATGTCATACCTTTGTCATTATACACATTTATGTCCTCATTTGTCACAAAAACGCGTACACACACACACACACACACAAAAGCTTCTCAAGTGCATATGCACAGTTTTCTTCTAATCCTCATTCTAATGTTGATGAATCTGAATCATTTTGAAAGTGACGTGACATGTGGCCAAGTATGGTGACCCATACTCGGAATTAGTGTTCTGCATTTATCCCATCCAAAGTGCACACACACACCGGGAACACACAACCGGAGCAATAGGCAGCCATTTTTTGCTGCGGCGCCCGGGGAGCAGTTGGGGGTCCGGTGCCTTGCTCAATGACACCTCAGTCGTGGTATTGAAGGTGTGAGAGAGCGCTGTACATTCACTCCCCCCACCCACAATCCCTGCCGGTACGAGACTCGAACGACTCTCTAACCATTAGGCCATGACTTCCCCCATGATTTTAAATGACAGAGCATGTTCATGCAGTTAGTAGTAATTATCATAAAGCATGCCCAGACATCTCCATATAAGAGTCTTCTGAACAAGCCACCCTATACAGCCATTCATTCCTCTCTGCAAACATACAGCATCTAAATGAAGCAATCTTACATAACAGCACCCACAGCAAGAGTAAAGCAAAATGTGCCATTTTCAAAAACACAAGAGACATAGACTATACTGAATTATGCATAAACTATCAAATAAATCAATAAATAAGACTTTTAAATAGTTCACATAGTTATTCAATTAGTTTCAGATTAGTTTATATTATATTATATTATTAATTAGTGCTGTCAAACGATTAATCGCGATTAATCGCATTTAAAATAAAAGTTTTTGTTTACATAATATATGTGTTTGTACTGTGTATATTTATTATGTATATATAAATACACACTCATACAATATATATTTTGAAAATATTTACATGTATATATTTATATTTATATAACTGATATTATATATAAATATATTTAATATACAAATATATAACATATTTTTCTTAAATATATACATGCATGTGTGTGTATTTATATGTACATAATAAATATACACAGTACACACATATATTACATAAACAAAAACTTTTATTTTGGATGCGATTAATCGCGATTAATCGCTTGACAGCACTATATATTATATTATTATAGATCAAAAGTTTGGGTTAGGTACTATAGGTACGGTAGTTTTGCTAAATTTTTTGTTCATTAAATACAATTAAAACAATATAAAATTTTAAAGTCTTTCTATTTTAATATATTTGAAAATGTAGTGATGCAAAGCTGAATTTTCACCAGCCGGTCTTCAGTGTCACATGATCCCTCAGAAATTATTCTAATATGATGATTTGATCGAAAAAGTTCTTATTTCTTTGTATTTCCAATGCTGAAAACAGTTGTATTGCTTAAAGTTTTTATTTTTCGGAAACCATAATAACCCTTTTTTCAGGATTCTCTGATGAATAGAAAGTTCACAAGAACAGCATTCATTTGAAGTACAAATCTTTTGTGGCATTATAAATGTTTTTACTTTTACTTTTGATCAATTTAATTAGTCCTTGCTGAATAAAAGTTGAATTTCTTCAACATTTGAACAGAAGTGTTTGCAATAAATAAATAAGTACATAAAAAAAGTGAAAAAATGTGAAGTGTACACTCTCTCTCACACATGAGATCCACTGTCAGACAGGGCTGGTTTTCCCTGAAGAGGTCAAGTACATTTGTGTTTCACAGCACTTTGTTAATGTTAATCTTTTCTAAAATCAAACATGGCATTTTTTTCCCTTCTCAAAACCTCTGTATAAATTACAGAGTACTATGTTTGGACTAACTCAGTCCTCTGAGAAAACGAATCCCCGTCTGGATTGGACTGCTTGTTGATACAGTATATCACACAAGTCTAATTTCAATGGCTCTCGTGATGCACGGATCCAGAACACATGAGCTATCCCTTCGTTATTTCTTTCATATCTTTAAAAGTAAAGTCAAAACAGACATCTGTCTCCTTCCATCTAGCTTATCGAGCACAAACCGCAGCCCAGCTGGGTGACTGGACCGTTGATACGTCTCCTACCATGCCTTGCCTCTCTCAGTATCTATCAAGCGCTGTCTTGCTTTCACTCTTGCTCTTGGCAGGGCTATTATCTGCATGCCAAATTGAATCTAGAGTTTGAGATTCTCGCAGAGGCCCTGATGCCTGTCAGTGGGTTCCTACACGTTTCTGTTAAGTCTTGCCAGTGCCGACAGATCGACCCGTACACGCTGGTGCGATCACACACAGATGGGTCGGACAGGTCTAAGCGTACGCACCTGATCAGGTGAAAGGTTATTAAAACCCTCCAGCTACTCTCGCCAGATATATTACATTACATTATTAATTTAGTAAACACTCATAACTGGGGCCAACCGCGACGCTTTCATATCACATCTGACCCGACTGCTTCGGGGATGACCAGTTAAAAAGTGTGTGTTAGGGGCCAAATGGCTGTTAAGCATGGCGGGCGACTGTTCTGAAGTAAAACCAGCCCTATAAACAAAAGGAGAGTAATACAAAACACCCTTTGGCTTGAGGATTCGGAGTCTGGAGGCATATTTGTTTTTCATCTGGGTGTCATGAGGAATCAGGCCGTAACTGTGACTCCCTGAGCTGACAGGTAAAGACAGCAAGCTGGACGGGTCGGATGCCGTTCGCATGGGTTATGAGATGCGCATTTCTGATTTCTTTCATTAAAGACACAGCCAGAACACAGAGAAAGCAGCAGACCCCATGGGGCGCTCCATAAGCATTTTGTTTTATGAAACCCGAGACGTCTTCAAGTCCATATCCATTCAAGCGGCGGCTTCACATGACGAGCTGCATCTACTGTAAAGCATGCACTCTTTCCCCTTCCTCCGCCTTTTCCCACCGGAACGGCAATTCACGTAACACTTATTGGATAAAGATATATAGAAATCTGCATAATAAATAGTGACCCCCGTTGCAGCCTCGTATTTCACTCTTTTACAGCTCCGGTTATGGTCGTGATGGGCGACCCTCTCTCTCTCTCTCTCGCTGATGGCTGGAGTCTGCGCTCTGCTTTATGGCCACTTTTAAAAATGGAGGCAAATTAAAACACTATGGATTTCTGGCCCTGAAGGACTGTATAGTGTAATTGGCCTTAAGGATGACAGTAGTTCTTAATTACACTGAGTATAGGAGCTTTTCATTGGGCCCAGGCCGCTCGCTCTATCGCTCTCCCGTCTCATTCTGCGTGAATCACCAGCCAGTAGATCCTCTGCTTCCCTTCGGTTATTAGAAGTTATGATTGCGGTTTCTCTGCTGAAATCTGTCTCTTAAATGGAGAAAAGTGGATGTAAATATTACGTTCTGGCAGGTGGCACAGAACCAGCAACGAATCACTCTCTGGCTGCAAACGTGAAAGCGTGCCGGATCTTTCGGTTACAGAGCTGACCTTTAGAAGCTGCATATATTAGATGATAAAGGGAAACCCCCCCAAAAAAGGTTAATACACATCTGCCAGTTAAATCAAATAATGCATTCTTATCTGAAGCAGGACTGCATAATTAATCTAAAAAAAATCATGCTTATGATTAAGGCTTTTACTGTTAAGTAATCACAAAATATGTTGATCATAGGTCTGTTCTATTTTATTATTTTATTTTACCAGTGGTCAAAACCAGATAAGAAATAGAAATAGAAAGATAAGAAAAATAATGCATTGGACACCAAATCAAATTGTAAAAGTTCTGTGTTAGAAGTCTACAATATGAAATCATGATGAATTCCTAAGATCACCCTTCAGGTTCACTTTAAAACCATCACATTACAGATGTAGTTTTAAGATATAAATATAATCTCATTTGCTGAGATTAGAACCAGTTATTACTATCATTGTCAAAACAGTTTGATATTTTTGTTATCTTCAGGATTCTTTGATGCATAAAAAGTTTAAAAGAACAATATTTATTTGAAACAGAAATCTTTTATAACATTATAAATGTCTTTACTGTCACTTTTGATCAATTAAATGCATCCCTGATGAATAAAAGTAATACAAATCTTACTGACACAAAACTTTTGAAGAGTAGTTTACATTGCGTACAACATGAAAAAACAACAACATTGTTTTCAGCGTCTGAAAAAGTTACAATTATTGGCAGTACTTGGCATAACACTCAACATACTGTACATGTAAGTTATATTATTAAATCAAATAAAATAAGATGGGATCATCAAAGTAAGTATTTTAATGCAAGTTGTATTAAATGGAATAAATGTGACCCTGGACCACAAAACCAGCCTTAAGTGTCAATTATTTTAAATTGAATAATCTGAAAGCTGAATAAATATTCTTTCCAGGACAGGACAATATTTGGCCGAGATACAACGATTTGAAAATCTGGAATGAAAAAATCTAAATATTGAGAAAATCATCTTTAAAGTTGTCCAAATGAAGTTCTTAGCAATGCATATTACTAATCAAAAATTATGTTTAGATATATTTACAAGTAGGAAATTTACAAAATATCTTCATGGAACATGATCTTTACTTAACATCCTAATGATTTTTGGCATATAAGAAAAATCTTTTATTTTGACACATACAATGTATTTTTGGCTATTGCTACAAATATACCCCAGCGACTTATGACTGCTCCAGGGTCACAAATAGCATCTACAATGTTAAGGGAAATAATTGTCTATTAGGATTTTTCATAAACGTCCAGTCCTCTCTTAATGTGTACCAACAAGACGGTTAAACACAGAGTAAGACTGACTGGTGTGCCATTTGGTTTAATTTTCTTTCTTCTGCATTGTCTTGCCTTGGAACGGGACCGAGATGTATGACAAGCTTTTAGGATCATTTATAGTCGCAATAAAATGTCGGTTATAAGAGAAGAGGAGAGTGCATGTCTGATTTCGAGATGGGACGACTTTTGGACGCAGAAAGACAACGCAATGTCCTTTTGCCGGTCCTCACAAACTTGAGAGCAAAGCCGTCCGAAAAGAGGGGAGATGTTGAAGAAAGGATGAGGCTGCTAATCAGACAATAGGATTTAAAAGCTTTTAAAGTGAGTGGGTTGGAGGCAACAGCTGAGTCGCACTCTGTCCACGGCAAGGGGCCTCTTGGCACTCATAAATAAACCTAGGAGATTAGGAGATTGGTTGTGGGTGGGTGTGGTTCTGGGGGTTCGCTGGCAGAATTTTCCATCCGTCTTGTGGCAGGTCACAGTTGCCACGGAGACCAGGAGCCATGCTGGCCAATTAAGTCCAGAGCCAGCGGTGCAGGTGGTTTGGCGGTAAGGGGCATCGAGAGCAAGGCTTTGTGTGTTTGTGTCTTTATGAATACAGGAGAGCACAGAACACACTCCACACTGAAGCAGCACCTTTAGTGGCGAAATGTAAGACACTCTGGGGGTGGAAGGATGAGGAGAGACAGTGTAATTATCAAACAGCAATACACCACTGTCTTTGAGATGAAGAGACAGGTGGGGGTGCTCTGAGTGTGTGTCTGAGTATCTATCAATCTATCTATCTATCTATCTATCTATCTATCTATCTATCTATCTATCTATCTATCTATCTATCTATCTATCTATCTATCTATCTATCTATCTATCTATCTATCTATCTATCTATCTATCGTACATTTGTTCATCCATCTATTTATCTACCCATCTATCTCTCCATAATCTATTCTACCATCTTACTATTCATATCTTTCCATCTATCTCTCCATCATCCATCCATCTGTCTATCTATTTATCTACCAGTCTATCTCTTTATCCATCCACCATCCATCCATCTACTCGTCTATCTCTTCATTCATCCATCCATCCATCATACATCTGTTCATCCATCTATTTATCTACCCATCTATCTCTCCATCATCCATCCATCTGTCTATCCATTTATCTACATGTCTATCTCTTTATCCATCCGCCATCCATCCATCTCGTCTGTCTCTTCATTCATCCATCCATCATACATCTGTTCATCCATCTATTTATCTACCCATCTATCTCTCCATCATCCATCCATCTGTCTATACAGTTATCTACCTGTCTATCTCTTTATCCATCCATCCATCTCATCTATCTCTTCATTCATCCATCCATCCATCCATCCATCTATCTACTCGTCTATCTCTTCAGTCATCCATCCATCATACATCTGTTCATCCATCTATTTATCTACCCATCTATCTCTCCATCATCCATCCATCTGTCTATCCATTTATCTACATGTCTATCTCTTTATCCATCCATCCATCTCATCTATCTCTTCATTCATCCATCCATCCATCCATCCATCCATCTATCTACTCGTCTATCTCTTCAGTCATCCATCCATCATACATCTGTTCATCCATCTATTTATCTACCCATCTATCTCTCCATCATTCATCCATCTGCCTATCCATTTATCTACCTGTCTATCTCTTTATCCATCCATCCATCCATCTACTCGTCTATCTTTCTATCTATCTTTTCATCCATCTATCTATCCATCAATCCATCATCCATCCATCCATCCATTTACCTGTCTACTTCTCCATCTATTTCCCTAACCATCATCCATTGATCCATCCATCCATCCTGCTATCTGTCTATCTCTCTATCCTGTTCATATATTCATCCATCTCTCCATGTTACCATCTATTCATCATCCATCCTCCATCTGTCCATCCAGTCCATCCGTCCACCCATCTAACTATCATCTATCTCTCCATTCATCATCCATCCATCCATCCATCCATCCATCAATTTATCTACCCATCTATCCATCAATCCATTCATCTTGCCATTTACCTATTTCTCCATCTATGTATCTCTCTATCCATCATCAATTCATCCATCCATCTTACTATCTAAGTATCTGTATCTCTCTATTCTGTTCTATCACTCTATTCTATCTGTGTATTCATCCATCTGTCAATGTTTCCACCCATCCATCCATCTAGTCCATCTCTCCATCCATCCATCCATCCATTCACATATCTACCTATTCATCTATCTATTCATCTCTCTATCATCTATCTCTCCATCCATCCATCTAAATCTCCATCTGTCTGTTCATTCAGGTAAAAATGCTCAGAACAAAAGTGTAAATCAAGCAAGCCAGTGTTCTATAAAGACAACAAGAACCACACAGGACAACAAACAAAAATCCAAACTCTAATCCTTAAGCTCAAACCCCCCTCAAGTAACCTCAAAACAAAGGAATCAGATCAGATTTGCTTGTCAGCTTTCCAGAATGCGTTAGGTAGGAAGCTGAATAGATAGCAGGGGTGGCTGCTGGCTTTTGGCGAGCTAATAAGCCTAAGCTCTTTAAAATGGGAGTAATCCAGTTAGTATGGGTAAAGGGCTAATGTCCAGCTAATTGAATTTGAGGCAAAACTGGTTTAGTCGGCCATATCTGGCCAAGCTCAACCTGCCATCCTCCGCATTGTCTGCAAAGACCGATGATGAATGCAAGACCTCGTTGCAGCGTCATTCCTACAGCTGATTGGTGGGTCTGGAGCATTCGATCATGAGGCGTGACCACACACCTGTGACATACTGAGGGCTGTGTCAATATATACAGAGGGATGACATTCAGCAGTATTCAATTAGAGAAATGCACAGAATATGCATACGCATACATCACAAATCATGTGCTCTGCCAATTGTTGCTGCAGGCTGGACTGAATGATTATGTGGTATAAATGGGGGCTGTTAAGTCTACTGGGCCCAGGAGGTTTTATTCTAAATCTAATAATGGGAAACGTGGAAGTGGAAAAGGGTGGAATATTTCTGAGAGGTTATGAGGGCAAGCATGAGACCGTGGGCGCCATGCAAAAACCTCTATATTTCACAGAAATCTGGATACAGATCTGTGAGAGAAAAAAGCAGAGCAACATTGTCAAAATAGGTTTTCATGCTCTGTAATTACTCAACATATGAGTCTAAGAAGGTCAACATAGCACACTAATTAACATGCAACCCAACCTGAGAAAAGTGTAATTGCGTCCATAAAGAGGAAGAGAGGTAGAGAGAACAATTTGGAGGTTAGCACATGAGGCCGGGCCCCACGGGGCCCCAATCAGCACGAGTTTCTTTTAACATGTTAAAAAATATTGTTCCGCTTTCCAACAATGGCCACCCAGCAGATAAGGATAAACAAAGGTTTCCATGTATGAATAATCACCAAAGTGGGTGAAAAGAACCAGACCATGACTTAAGTGCTTAATTAACATGCTTAATGTTAAACCATTTCCAGTTTTCTTTTTTCTTAAAGGTGTAGTTTTACACATCAGAATTACATTTGTCTTGATCTCCAAGTATCTCTCAATGTATCTGTCAATTATTACTCTCCGGCTCATTTATGGTAGCGTGAGAATGTGTGTGAGAACAATAAAAGACAAAGAACAAGGAGGAAGGGTAGTGGGATAGACAGACAGAGAGAGTGAGAGAACAAAAGATGCAGATGCATCCCTGACCACAAGATGGAGCCCCCAGGCTTCTCTCCACCATTGAACTAACCAATCAATAAATTAATCTCTGGTGGAGAGATGTAGGAGGCTGTATGGTGCCTTGGAAGCCTCCACCTTTACCCACAAGCGTGACCACATTAACACACTGAAAGTTCAGCCAGACAGTGGCAGTTGGTATCTGCAGGGAGAGAGACGCTGGGACTGTTTTCCTAACCACAGAAGCTGGGAAAAACCAGGATATGCAGCACTGGCTGCTGCAGATGGGAAAAAATACTGATGCAATGATTCAAATTCTGTCTGATACCAATAGGTCAATAGTTATTTTCATGTTATGGTCAATAACCAATAAATAACTGATGTGACACTTTAGTTTAGGGACCAATTTTCACTGTTAACTAGTTGCTTATAAGCATGCATATTAATAGCATATTGGCTATTTATTAGTACTTATAAACCAAACATTAATACCTTATTCTGCAAGACCATATTTTAGATCCTTTAATTCTACTAAACGTAACAACTACCTTATTAATGATTAATAAGGAGCAAATTAGGAGTTTATTGAGGCAAAAGTCACAGTTGATAGTGAGAATTGGATGTTAAAATCAAGTGCGACAATAACCGATGATAAAACTCAATTTTCAATACTGTGTTGTGTAAATAAGTAAAATGAAAACACTAAAAGCTTAGAATTACATTAGAATGCAATTCTAAAAGCTTAGCACAACATTAGAACGCACAGTTTGAAAATAGATATTTATTTTGAGATTTGCTAAAGATTACTTTTAACTGTGTTAGTAAATTGTTGGCATTTTTATATATTAACTTTCAGAAGAAGATGGCAAAGGTCAACAGAGTAAACAAGCATGAGTGATTAAATGCCCAATATTGATCAATATTGATAAGTAAATAAAATTACTAAAAATCGATCATGCTGTACGTCAATAACCAACATGGTAGTGATATATGTGATTCCCTATAGCAAAAAAAAAAAAAAAGTGTTAATGTGTAACAAACACATAGAAACAAATAGAAATCTCTGCATGGGAACCGACCAAACTGACATGAAATCAACTAAAGAGATGGACGATTATGCAGATGCTGCAGTTCAAAGGGAGCTGTAGTTTTATACAGTATTTACATTCTGTTACTCAACTGTCTGTGCTTCATTTGTCCTGGCAGTGGAGGATGAGCATAAAGCGTTCCCTCTCATTTTCCCACCAATTTGCCGATAAACAAAGACACAGCGCTCTGTTCACTATCGGCCACTAAAAACAAGAAACCTGCAGGATACAGAACATTTACCAGATTGCTGCCCACCTACACAGTGGTGTCTTTAGCACGGGCTGCCCATGTGAGACGCCACGGGCCATTATAAGACACCGGCATTTCATAAAAGAACCAACCCGAGATGGCTGTGCGCCACTGGAAGAACTCTCATTTGATTCACAGCAGGACAAATGCACATTGGGGGAATGGGTGACAGAAATGGCTTTTGTCAAAAGCATTGCCATTATGGAGACAGTGAGCTGCCTCAGTTATTTACTATGTGTACTGCATTAGACTAAGCGAGACTTGTCACAGCATTTACATATTATTGCTCTTTTGTTGGTTTTGATTGCTTCTATTGTCCTCATTTGTCACTTTGGATAAAAGCGTCTACTAAATGACTAAATGTAAATATTCTGTCAAAAATAACCACATAGTTAGAAAAGCAGGAGTTTGATTTACATATGGAACAAACGTACAACAAAGGTTTTACAGGGGCCTTTCCCTCATAAAGACAACTTTGAACCCCTGAAGCGTGCACATTAGTACCTAATATGTACTAAAATACACCTTTTAGCGGAAGATAACACGCACAAGTGTATCTTTGAGGGTACCGTATCAGTGACAATTACTGTGCTGCCCATATTCCCTGTGCTGTAACTGCTATCCTGAAGAGTCTGCTGTAACTACCCCTTAATTTAGCTAAAACACCTTCTGCATAAACACAACATTTCCTGCGCTGCCAGCCTGGCTTCCTCTTTTACCGGCTGTTAGCTCTTGTCTTTCCAGTCTTGGAGATGCGCTATCATCCGTCGCTCATTGGTAATTGTTTGTTTTCTAGGCGTCACTCAAGGGCCAGCACTATCGCTTTTCAATGCTACACATTCCAACAATAACCGGCGGGCTTTGGTTTCTGTCTCTCTGCGAGGAAAGAATTTGAAGTCTAAAGGATGGTTAGATCCTACCCATGAGCCTTCCAGCTGCTAAATGTATAAACCATAAGAAATTACACATGAAACCTTGGGCCCTTTAGCGCTGATCAAATATAAGGCCGTGCGATGATTATTTCCCTTGTGAATCTTGAGCTTCAGCCCAGTTCCTCTCGTCCTCCTTCCATTACAGCCCTGATGAGCAAGAAATTGAGCTCTAATCATTCAGAGAAAAATAAATGGTCATTTAGAGTTGAAAAACAACTTTTGTTTCGTGCTTTGGAAAGTGGAAATCGTTGGACTATAAACTAATCACGAAGCTTTGTTGTGCCTACTGGGAATACGTTGGCACAATGAGGTCATGTGCAGCCAAAAATGGCCTTGCCCACACAGCCTGTGCCCTTCCATCCACGGCGGCTGCTTAATATGACATCTGACTGCGGTGGTTTATTTTTCCCCATTATCCGGTTTGATCAGTGTGTGTGGCTCCCAAGGGCCGTAAGTCAAGCCCCCCTGTGGAATGTTCCATAGATGGTGAATTTCACCTCTGTAGAGGATGATCTCACTGATTATGACATCATGAAGGCAGGTTGATTTATTAAGACCCACTGATGAGGCCGTATTTAAATAAACATCAGCATCCCTTCCAGAGTTAAATATATGGTTCCCCGAGGGCCTACACATGGCCTGGCTGGGGGGGTTTAGGGTTAAGAAGGAAGTCGAGGCGATTCGTTTGAGTCGATGACTTTAACACTCTGCCCCCGTTCAAACTTACGCGCCCCGTGACAATCTCGACCAGGTGCGCTGGGATACTCTGGAATGGCCTATGCAGATTACTGTAAGAACAACAGCCCGTGGTGGTGTTAAACCTCTGCTAAATAGCTTGTCTACCCTTGTTAACACCCGAGCCCGGGCTGAAATTGAGTTCAGCTGTGGCGTGGCATTACTGAGCATTTTATGTGCTGGATCATAAATCAGGGCCCCTCACGCCGGCTGCAGCCCCTCAGGCCACATTTCCACCTTCCTTAGACCCCATTAGCTCCTACATATTCTGCTTTCCGCGACGGACCGCAAGAACGCTACAACAAGTGTCTCTCAAGCCGCCACATTCACGCAGTCCACCTCGGACTGCATTTTATAGCGGTTCCATCTGGTCATGCTGTGGGTGCTTCTGTGCTTTGACCGCTACGAGCGTGAGCTTTTATATAAGCTTTCTCAAGGAGAGCGAATATGGGAATTAAGTTAATCATAGCTTCGGGGCCAGACATATACAGAGGTGGGAGCAAGGGCCAGTGATTACAGCACTCAGGGAATTGAGCTGGGAGCGCTGAGGGAACGGACTTGCTCACCTGCAATCGAGCTGCAGAAGGCCGCTATTGTATTTGAATAATGAACCTGAGGGGAATATGGTGTGCTTGTGAAGGTGTGTGTGTGTGTGTGTGTGTGTGTGTGGATAAATAATGACAGAGGTGGGAGGAGTGTTTGTGTGTGTGCATAATGAAAGGGCAGAGGGAATATGTGAGCATGTGTGTGTGTGTGTGCATTAGGGTGAAGGGCATATGCTTGTGTTTTTATTCAGGGAAACACAAGCGTGAGATCAAAGACCAGGTTTATTGAGAAGTGTTTGTGCAATGACTGTTAAATTTAAAAGGTTGTTATCATGAATAAAAAGTTGAAGACAAAAAAGTCAGAAAAATATTGTCTATATAATAAAAATAAATAAAAACTGTAAAATGTACATTAAAATACAAACTAAAACCTATAAATAAATGTCTAAAAATTTGTATTTATTTATTGTATATTCATTTTAATTGTTATTTTAATTTTAATTTTAATATTAATTTTTTTTCCCTCTAACAATGCTGGGTCATATTTAATTAATCTCTAAGCCTGAAGTATATGGTATATTCTAACAAAACAAAAATACGCAAAAAAAAAAAAAAACAATAAACAAGAGGCAGTCTGATTGACCCAAACTCACAGTTCACTTTAATAAATTGTCATGTGGCATCATATGAGTCAAAATTATAAGAGATACAAATAAAAAATGTAAACCAAAATTAGCAATTTTTCCAAATATAAACAAAATAAAAATAAAATTGATATTCAAAACACAAAATTAAAAACTAAATGAACTAGTAACATTTCCAAAGTTACAATATCCCTGGAACAGATGGAGCTAAACACTACAGGTTAAATTCTGAGCACTTTGGTCAGACTTGTGTAATGCAGCAGCTGGAAAAATTAGACTTGCACTCTTGGTGGCCAAAGTCAAAAGTCAAGGTTATCCATGACAGCAGCATCCACCTTCCTGCTGTTTTCACAGGTCACAGGCTTTCTCTTCCAGCTGAAGACCTCCAGGGCCCCACCTGGCTATCCATAAACTGCCCTGCTACATCAGACTAGTAACCCACAAGGTTAACAACCTTTCCCTGACACAACTGCTATAATCACTCCTTTCTGCATGTGTCTGAATTTAAATTTCCCAATTATATGTGTCACCAAATGGCTCACAGGCTCCGAAACACCGAGCTGTGGTGCTCATGCAGGCAATGCGAGCTCTTGATCGCATTCCCACCGCTTCTCATCATCGCTTCCTGCCTTTTCTCTACTACTACAGTCAATGACAATGATGAAAGAGCCAAAAAAGTTTGGCTGAGCACATGACAACAAATCTGCTCTCTCTACAACAGCATTAACTTACATGCCACACGGAGTATGATCATAAGCCAGTTCCTAAGATGTTACAAGTTTTCTTTAGTGTACAAGTACAGTGATTTTAGAGCGTCTAGATGTTTCTCTGAATCTCCACTTTGGAGGGACAAGCATCCTCTGTACTGCCTCCAGGGCCTGGTGCCCTTTGCCTGATGGCTTTGCAGAGTTTTGCAAACAAAGTCATTAAAACGCCTCATTTAATTTAAATTTCATCCAAGACAAATCTCCCAGCAGTCCAAACCTCACACACGTACAACTGCCCACACACCCACATTCAATCTGAGAAGACTAATCGCTGAAGAGAGGACCCTTGCAGAGTCCCTGGAATCGGTATTGCCGTCTTGGTCCTTTTTGGAAACCAAACAGGGATCTGTTTGCACTTAGAGAAATGACAGACAGGCAGAAACCAGAGCGTAACCATGTCTGATGACCAAAGTGAAAAAGAGAGGGGCTTTCTCTCTGTCCCCCCCTTAACCACATCCCTGCAAGCTCATGTCAATTTCAGCCAAGAGGATTTCTCGCCGCTTGACCAATTCCCCCAAACCCTGCTGCTCAATAGCTACCGTATTCGTGCAAAATAAAGCGAGGACCCATTTAACATGAACAATTAATATGAGTCAACCGTCCCTTCCCTTGATCTGAGTCACTGATGAATGTAATTAAACCAATCCACTGGAAGTTCTTCCTGTTCTTAAATTGCAAGCCTCAAAAACAACACTATTTTCATACGCTTTCATCAAGACCACCAACAAAACAATAAATAGTTAACATTGGGCAAAGTTTCTAATCATATTGCCACATCAGTGAAGTTACGCAATTAAAAACAAGAGCTTGCATAAAACCCCATTGTCTGGTTTGCACTTACACAACTCTTTGGGGCTATGATACTGTAAGTTACTTGGTATTTCATAAAAAAAAGAATGAATGATGTGTGTCACCACTTTTTTTTGTTTGTTTAGTATTATTACTGTATTTAATATGTTGTTAAGGCCAATTATTGGATTGCATTTATGCAAATGCACCTCCTCATTTGGCAATTAAATTGCATTTCTTTTCCCAAAAATATTTTCCTTAGAAGTGCTAAAATATTGAGGAACCAAAATCGTTAAGAGGAATTGTTAAATTATTTAAGATTCCTACCCCTACCTAAGAATATCCTGTAAACATCTGTATTATGTAGCAAATGAAAAAATACAAATAAAAAAAGTCCAGAAGAGTGTTAATGCCAAGCAAGGTAGTGGCACGCCATAGCGCCATTTCAAGAACATCATCTCTGGATGTGACACTCTCACAACCAGAAACATAATCAGGAAGTTTGCTTTAGTCAGGCGATGGTGTTCTGGTTGGTTTTGTCTTTGTAGTGCTCTCACACCGCAAAATTTGTTAAGAACACTTTCCAGCAAGTTAACTGTGGCAGATTCGAAACAGACTCCGAGACCTTGAGATCCTCTTTTCGATTGTCTCCTAAAGGATCCCAGTGCTCCACCCAGAAAAATATGAGTCTGTTTTTAATTTCAAATACTCATGTGTTCAAGCCATTCAATTTAGGAAACGCGAAACAGCTGACACTTATAAATAAAAGAACAAAACTTGGAGTTTGATATCATTTTTATAGAGCGTCACGTTTTCCTTCGAGTCCTTTTCTGTTCTCATTTTTAATTCACATGCATAAATACGTTTGGTTTTTTTTGTTTGTTTTATGGCTTTGTTTTATGGCTGTGTTAAGGCTCCGATTCACCAGCGGTAATTGAACTGATGATATAAATAAACTCTCCAGGTCTGCTCTCTGCCCTCCCGGTTGGTGCCTTATTGCTGCCGAGCCAGCCTGCGCATGAGCGCATGTGGGACTTTGTTTGGCAGCCAATAATTACAATATCAGCTGCTTAACTCTGCGGTAATTGAGGTCACCGGATCATTTAACTCCGCTCCCACTTGGCGGCAGGATTGGGCCGGAGGCATAATTTTTCAAACACCTTTGAAATGATAATGAAACGCGCAAGATGTATGAAGGGATTATGCGCTGCGGTGGTGCACTGATGTGGTCAATGAGAGAGATCGTTTTCTTGTTGCTGGAGACAAACAGTAATGCATAAGCCTGCCCAAATATCAATGCTAACCATTAGGACTTACACGAATCATAATAGTCCAAAATGACTCTTGTTTTTCCCTCAGAAGACTGGACATATTTATAGGAAATTACAGGCTAGCTGGCTAATAAATCTGTGAGGTAAGCATAGGAAAAGACACATTCTCTTGTTTGAGCTAAAGCCGCATGGCTGGTATAATGAAGCTGATCCATGTAAGATGCGCCATGTCGCCTCTAGGCCATGTGTTCATCATCACCAGTGGATAAAACTCTTATGGGAACAATAGGTGCTGTTTAAACTGCAATCTATTGGGTTACTAACCCTCGGTTTCACTAGCTCTTTTATCCCAGTCTGATGTACAAGGGCATACATGATAACAGGGGCACAAATAAAATTGCAGATCGCTGCAAGATGTGGAGACTCCATGGGAGCGGTGAAATCTCCTTGGCTCAAATGTTTTTGACACCCATAATCGGTTAAAGATAACTCCGTAAGGGAATTGCACCCATAATGGCCCCCCAAACCAGAGCTCTGCCTGATGCACTTAGCCTCCAACTTTATCACAACGGCGCAGAATCCTTTAATCCCGGTGCGCTACGCTAACCGCGGTCAGAGACGCTTTAAGAGCATTATAATGGTTTCCACCACCTTACTTTCCAGCTGAGAAGTGTTCTGTCATGCTGAAGACCTGATCACAGTGCTCTTTATCATGTTGGATCTCCTTGAGGCACCCGTGTATGCCAGCTCAACGCTCTTTCACTTATAATAACGCTACTTTGAAATGACCCTTCCTGCTCCCCCTTGTCCCTCATCTTCATCACATGGTTGCACTTTTCCAAGATATGGATTTCGGGCATCTGCTTAGTGTTAAGCAACTCCTACCCTTATGCAAACCCAGCAGGGTGCACTTCTTCCGGCCTTCTGATGAGCTCCATATCCTAAAAATACCCATAAACCCTCAATTTATTTTCAATCATTTCTGAAGGCTATCTTGGATATCCGAGAGGATAAAACTGGGAATTCTTTTCTGCTCAGAGGATGAAGGGAAATCTCAAACGTCCTCACAAGACTTAAGGATGTTTGACAAAACCGGAATGATAACATTTCTAGATATGTCAGAATTGACGAGCTGCTGAAGCGTACATCTTTTCTGCTGCAAAAGCATCTACATGACAAGTGCCATGGGACTTCAGCATGATAAGCTTTCATCAGCTGTTATAATAGTGGTATTGTGATTAATTAATTGGTTTTGCATCAAGGGGAACTGTAAGTCTATGTAGAGTAAGTGTGTTTGTCAGTATTACAGTGGGACAAAAGACTGAGAACATGTGGACTTAAAGTTTTAGGACACTAAAACCTTTTGTAATCCATGTGCATTTTTAAAATGTTCACTTAAATTGTTATAGCAATAATACAATAAGTAATTTAAAGCATTTTCATAAGTAAAACCAAGGTTTGAGCGAGTCTCTTTGGATCAGCGGGGCTAATGCACTGAGAGTCGACTAAGAGACTCTGTACTGTCTGCACTGTAAATAATGTCCACCTTTAAATCACAATGTGAAGAAACTGGATGGAGGAGACTTTCTCATAGCTCACAGCCATCTGACAGACAGATGTACAAAACGGCTTCTCAAAACGCCCTCCACTATCACTGCTCATTTTACTCAGTTCTTTGAAAACCATGAAACAGTTTGGTTCTCATCAGATGCTGAAAAAAAGTTATAACAAACTGCACATTAGCCTATAGCTGGTTTGAAACCCAAGAACCAACCAAGAAGAGCAACAAAACACAGGCAAACAAAATAGCAATACTAGCACAGCTCTAATGCCAGAAACAAGTCGTGCAGATGCACAATTTTCCCCCCAAACCAGTTAAGTGCAAAGCCCAGCTTGAAGCTGATTTCATTGGTCAACTTCATCATGGAGTCAAAAGTTCAGACTTCAGAAAAATCATGGATGGATCTAATCGTGACAAACAGTAATGATGTCTATGAGGATGTATTACCAACTGAATACAGTTTGTAAGGTTTCAACTTTAAAGGTTAGTATAGTTTATTACTGTTGTTAATATTGTTTCAGCATTGTGAAGGCAATCAGCACTGTGATTGACATGATCAATGAAATCTTTTTGTGCTTGACTGGTTTGTGAAAAAAAAAACACTGGCATGTAGATTATGCTTACAAAAAGGCAAAGCTACTGTGGTGGTCCCAGATTCTGATGTATTCTGTACTATGATATTTATCATGTTGCAACCCCAAAAACCATAGTGCTACCATTCTACATGCATTTAGACAACATTAGGGCTGCCGTTTTTCTTTTAGAAAGGTGAGAATGAGTATTAGTGGATGTGAATGGTGACTCTTGATCAATTCACAGAACTAAGCTCCGGCTGGAAGGCGGGAGACCATGTGTAATGACTCCTAGCGGTGCCACAGAGACTGCAGATTTAGCCAGACCAAAGGATTATCACTGCTAATTCCTCAAAAGAGTGAATCGCCTCCAAAGAAGCTTCTGTCCTGGCTGGAGCCATCTCAGTCATTGTCATTCACGCAGCACTTCAGATGCTGCCACAGGACCGTGAATCTGCAGAATGTGATTAGCACGATTAGCACGTAATGCTAAATTAATGTATACTTATTTAAACAGGATATTTCAGTATCAGCACACGCACTTCATGGATATTCATTGCGTGTCACTCTCATGGAGGTCTGCTTGTGCTTTGTACAACATGACCTATAGCATGTGGTGGCATAAAACAAAGCTTTCCCTTTGTGCCTAATGCGCAACAGTCCCGCAGAAACTCGGCAGCATGAGGTTGAGGTTTATTAAACAACCTCCAGACCATTAAATCAACTCGTGCTCCATGCAAACCAGTTGCCACACACAAGATGATGCATTTTCGAATGTTTAGAAGTCGGCAGTTCACTGGGCTTAAAATGAAAATCCAAAATATACAAACATTATTAGACGCTGCTCTCCAAATCAGAGCTCCTTCTGTTAAGAAGCAACATCCGGATGTTTGACAGCTCGTTTAGGCCGGTTATGATGAAAAGACTTCCCTCGGCCCTTATGTTCCTCTATAGCCACAGACCACACTAATAAGGCCATGTCTGAATATGGCTGAAGTGGACAATGTGCTGATTATAGCCGCCTTATGCTTACGGCCGTATCAATTATGAAAGTGTGTCTGTTTTTTTGGTGGGGACATTATATTCAAGGAGAAATGAAGCATGACAGGATGTGATTAAAATACCAGCATGCTAACAGGCTCGCTGTTGGGCTGTCCCTGGAAGGCAGCGTGGCTCTTTCACATTACTGTCCTCGCTCGTTCTCCACTCCCTCCGAGCAGACATAATGAGAGTCTGTGCCAAGGAAACACTCGGCTCATTTTCGGAGGCTTTCCAGGCCATTGGAAAATTGAGCCATTCTGCCCTGTCTCATTAGGAGCGAGATTAGAGTCAGTGGGTCTCCAATGATTGGGATGATTTGTGCTCTAAGGTGGACACATTCATGTGTGTGTGTGTGTTTCGAAAGTATGCACAGTACCCAGCATTTCGACGTACTACAATTTCTACTGTTTATAAAACAATTTCCCTACCGATATCGCTGAAGATATGCTTTTGCACCCAAACTGATTTAACCTCCTGGTTGCAAGGGCACCTCTGCCCTTGAGCTACACATTAGCCACATTACAGACCCTGACAGTGGGCTGATTATTTTATGGAGTAGAACAAGCTAAGAAAAATACGGGTTGGCTGTGGGCGTTGGGGGTCAGCAGCCGCCCGTGGGGCTGCCATTATCCTGCCGAGTCTCTCAACACCTCCCAGCCACAGATGAAACCTCAAGCTCACCACCGCCTCCATTGTCCAGTTCTCTCCGCCCCATCAATCACACACCCCGTCAGTCTGTCTGCACTCCTCTCCTAGAAAAGACATCCACAGGTCTGTCCCTGCTCCAGATGATGAGTAATCAGGCCTGGACACAAACCTGAGAGCTGGGGGGTGCCAAGCAAAACATCACAAAAGGCTTTTACTGGAAATTGAAATAAATCAATCTGTGCCCTGTTAATTGAACTCCACCACTGCAGCTGTGCCTTGGGGGCTGCAGCAGTCCAGTCGGTTCTGCACGGCTGCAGCGTGGCACTGGGCAACAGGTTTCCAGAGGTGGGTGGTGCAGTTTGGTGGAGTGTGCAGGTGCTGAGGGTTTCCCATTACTGCGATGAGGTTTATAGCGTCTACTAAAAAGCAGCATATGAGACTCTGCCCATGGGCAGACAATATACTGACAAAAATGACAATATACTCTCATTAATCAAAAAAAAAAAGTAGATCATGATGCCAGTTAAATGGTTTTAATTATCACATACTAATGATGAAAGTATTATGAGTAGAAAATACTAACACTTTATGCAATAATGTTTTAGAAGAAGAAAAATCTAGAAAGAATATGATTGTTAAAAAAAAAACAATCAAAGTAAATATTGTCAGGGGTTGAGCCATTCATACTATAAATGTAATATTTCAACCTACACTTGTGTAAAATGAGGCAAATGCAAGTGAGGTAGTCAGGACATCTACAACACATTGTGAATATGCTCTTTTTGTAAAAATGTACAAACATGTACTAATTTGTTCCCTTGTGGCTGTGATTTATTTACATTAAAATGAGAGAAAAAATCTGTATAACTTAGTCGTGATTTAATAATAATAATGGAACACGTTAATAAAATGTGGTCATAAATGAAAACGTAATGGTCATTAACTATCATGGGTACAATATCTATTTTTATTTCCTCATCATGTGCGGTTCTCTATAAATACATGTTTAAATTAATATATAAATTATTTCAATAACACAATGCAACAAAAATTAGCTTCACTTAAATTTTTTATGGTTCTTCTGTAATTCTGTGGTGCTAATTATTATTATTATTATTATTGTTATCATCATCATCATGTTGCATTTAGGTAAATATTTAGGCCAGGTCAATTTTAAAACTTCTATCCTTAATTAATGAAACATTGATTTAGTACAGAGAAGTTTTTGTACTAATCTTGCATGTTTTTTTTAAAGAAGATATTTTGCTTTTGCAAGGATGGGAACATTCTAGAAGTATCTGTATCATTCTGTAATATTCTAGTACTTTCTGGAACATTCCAGTCATAAAAGACAAAAATCATCCAACATACACTTCTGAAGTTTTAGACGACTCACTTTTGGTACACAAAAATGATACACATGTGGATTTTCATATTCAGCATGTCAAACAAAAGAAACAAACACAAAGAAACATTAAAAATTAAAAAACAATTTAAAGTGTATTTATATGAAAAGACAAAAACTATGACTAAAACAAAAGGCTGGGTAAAGATTAACACTGCCCACAATTCACTGTGGAGTCTGGTGGCTGTATGTACCGGTGACCTCGACCAGGTCAACGCTGTGGCGCAGGGCTGCTTGAATGCAAAAGCAGGAGGTTTTTGTGGCTGCGGCGCCAGTGGCCAGAGGAAAGCACCCCTGCTAGGAGCTCCGGACAAACATTTTAACGAGCTCTGGCGTGTGTGAGTGTGTGTGTGAGTGTGTAAAACACAGACCTCAAGTGAACGTGTTAGCGGTGCCCTAGTACTGGTTGGTGGCGACATTTCCACTTAACCTGTTCAGCAAAAGTCTTTCAGACCTCGGCGAAGTGCCTCTTAAGCCATTAAAGCCCACATTCCAAGGGCTTCCCCATGAGCACAGAGACCTGAAGCCCCAGTCAGAGCTTCTGCTCCTGTCATTTAGCCTTTCCCAGGGACCTTGATGTCCCAGTGTAATGTGGAGAGCAATAAGCCAAAAGCTGCCAAGCCGTTTGATGGATGGCACCGGTAAGAATAGCACAGCATTCCCAGTGGATATGACTTTGGTAAATGATGGAGATTGCACATAAAGGCCCGGTCATTAGTCTTTCTCTGGACACATTAAAGGGTTGAGGAAAGAGAAGTGGCAGAATGTGAGGGTTCACCCACAACATTTTCAAGATACGCAAAGGGTTGAGGCAAGGAAGGCGGTATTGGAGCTGGAACGGCTCCAAATGATGCTATCAGTGCCTGGGACTGAAACACAACACCTTACACAACAAAATTAGTGGCTGCACAATCCGAATACAAAAGGATGCTTCAGCTTTCGGTTTTAGCCACCGTTTCCCCCAGCAAAAACCAGTCAAGGTGTTTACATTACAGACAGCTGGAAGGTTGTTCTGTGGTTGCGTCAGTTGGAGATGGTGGCGCCCTGGTCTCCTGCCTATAGGCACGTAGTCTGCTCCCAACTCTTATCCTAACTTCTTCAATCTCTCTTAATGGACAGTAAAAGCTGGTTCGACTTAACAGTGGTGGAAGATGGGGTTAGTGTGGCATGAAGATATCTGTGATCCTGACCCGCAGGCATCCGGGAATCAATAGCTGGGGTTAGTGAGCCGTGTGAGAGTGTGAAATCAGGGTAACCTCTGGCCCCTGACAACTCGAGAGCTGATCGAGACCTGTTGTTATGTGCTAACGCAGGCCCTGGGTCTAGACGTGGCATAAAGAAACTGGCTAACGGCCCTCAAGCACATCCAATGACTTGAGGCTCTAAGGACAATATCAAAAAGACAGAGCACTCTGCGTAATTCCTCTGATTCACTGAACAAAAGCGGCTTACAATGAGCAACAAGCATCCCTTGGGCAATAAGACACCCACAAAGAAACACATGGGAGCTCTGAACCCATGGTTACGCATGGAGTCAGATCTGGGCAGAGGGGCCCGCTTCTCCATAGATCAGACCCTGCAGGTAAGGATACCATGGCACAGCTGTAATGAAATCCAGAGATCTCGATTTATCTGCAGAGTCAAATGGGCTAGAATACTTAGGAACTGTGTCTGGAACAAAGCTTTATTAAACTCTATCTCAAATCCTTTGAACGAATTAACTGTAAAAGAGATATTGCGAGGGAAGGAGACTCATATAAAAATGATTGGGAGAAATTTGAATGCTCAGTGTGGCAGCTGGAGTCCTGTCTAAAAGTTAAGAGCTAATCACATTTTATATGGTTCCACCAATGGTTAAAAGGAAGCAAAATGTACATAAAAAAAATATATTAACTCCCAATTCTCAACATTTTCAGAGATTTTGGCTACCCACACTCCTTTGCTCCTAAAAATGACCCGTAGACTGTTACAGTCTAAATAGCAGAGCTTCCCTGTCCAAATGAACCACTGTGTCTCCTTTATTTCCATAGGTGATATTTGTGTATAGCACAGCTGCTTGGCGTAACACACATAAACACATCCTGTGATGTGATTTTCCTACGTTCTCATTTGAAGTGCACAGGAAAGCTCCCAGCCACTGTGGTTAGACTGACGCACAAGACAGTGGGTGTGAGAGACTCTGAACTCTGTTATCCTTCATTGACCTTTATATATATATATATATATATATATATACACACACCTCTATCATTATAAAATTAAATGTATATGTATATATGTGTATATATTATTGCATAGAAAAGGACCCATACATTGCCATTAGAGCAAAATTACTGAACCTAAAAATAGGAGCCTGATAAAAATGCTAATTTTAGATGAAAAGTTCAGATGGTACTTAGAGGTTTTTGCATCTGAACTAATATAGTATCAAATCCTGTATCTATTAGTAATCTCTTAACTTTAAGTCTTTTACTTAATTAATAAAACTAAGAACGACTAGTATAAATTAAACATGCCTATTCTTTCTTATATATTTGATGCATGTAACAAATTATCTTGAACACGACTTCAGTTACACGTTATACACTGTCTGTCAGTAAAATTCAGTGTGCATCGGTATTAAACCTAATTTCTGCACATTACTACCCAACACCTGATTGAAATCCAGACATCTACCAGCCGTATGTCCTATGCATCCACGTTTCTACATGACACTGTGTGTGATGGGATCAGTCTCGCTGTGAAAGCTAACACTGCTGATTGTGGCTCAGAGCAGATGATAATACTAACGCTTGACAGGATGCCATAGTCTAAGCTCAGCGGGGCTCCAAAGGCCAGAAAAGGCTCAGACGCCTAAAATAGCATTGCTCTTGTCAGATGTCATCTGAAACTGTGTGTTCAGTTCAGACTGGCTGGAAAGAACTTTTTCGAACACTTCTGGCAACGCTGCATCTCAACTCACAGCATCTTTATTATGTGTGATTTTGAAAGCCTTCTGTGATGTGTTCTGTTGAACTCTGGGCCCATGAAAATGCCCACTTTATGACAAAGGATATTAAAAAGGGAGGGTGAGGTTTCTGGCTATTGTTCGCAACATCTGAAGAGACGAGACTTTTTTTTTTTAAATGAACAATTGTTAATTTCTGAACAACAAGGCTGATTTGGGGATGGGTGGTACCCCCTCCTATTCAGCCTTGATGCTCATGTGGGTTGCCAGATTGAGGACACCCAACAGAAATGAGCGCAACTGACAATGGAAGACGACAAGCCTTAAACCGTAAGTTGATTTATCACTTTTAATATTCCTCTGGTCACAGAGCTTTTTAGATGGATGCCAAGGTTTTTTAGGTCAGGTAGAATCTGCAGTCTCTGACTTAGTTCGTTTGCTGGCTTCCATGGCTGCAATACGCAGTGTTTTCCGCCAACTGGCAACCCGGGGTGTCAAAATACTTCGGGGTAAACTGACAGTGGGCGGAGTCACACAGACCAAAACAAAAACACACGTTCCGACACAGAACGCACATTTCAAAGCAGAATAACTGGCTGTAGCACTGATTTTCGGAGAAACAGGTATGTGAACTTAGCATGTTTCCTAAATATCTGCAAATGTATTATGGTGTTTTTATGCTTTAGTACAGTCAAAAAATCTTTCAAAATAATAAGTAAATTGCCATTTTGAGTGAAAATTAGGAAAATAAAGCCACAATTGTGAGACATAAAGTAACAATTAATAGACGTACAGGTGCCATTTCAAGAAATAAAGTTGCTATTTTAAACTGATAGCGTGCAATAGGGAATCTTAAAGCAATATTCAAATTAACCACTCCTAAACATGCTGATTTGAGATGTCTTGGATCTGCAGCATGGCACTGTTTCGCCTTATGCAGACCAATTTGCACAGTGGCTTTGCAATACCAAACAATATTTTGGTGATGAGGAACAAGAAGAAAGTGGCCTGCCTTTGGCTGCAGATTTATCTACTGCGGAGATACTTTTATACTCTCACGAGGGGAAAAAAAAGGGACACACATGCTGGATTAGGGGAGGTTCTGCCCAGTTTAATATCAGCTCCACCATCTGTGACTGGTCAATTTCATATTGATTCAATCAGCATGCCTTGCTTTAAACATTTAATATAAAAAAGGGATCCACGGTGCGCTTCTGAGGGCATGACAGAAAGCTGCAGTATCCCCGGCCCGCTGGGTCTGAGGATATGCTTTTCTCAGAGGTCCTTAAATAGGAATGATTGAAGCCTTATAACAAAAAGATATGAAAAAAATAAAAAAATAAAATATATATATATTGTCGGACTTGCAAAGACATCTGCAACAAAATATGAAATTCATGAGAGACGGTTTTCAATGTCAAGCCAGACGTAATTTGCCATGCATTTTAAAGAAATGTGGCTTAAAAAAGTAGACGGAGGGAGGGGAAAAAGGAATGAGAAGGAGAAAGAAGACAGCTTGAGAGCCACAAATATGTTGCAAAGATGTATTCAACAATTACCAAACCTTTCTCAACATGCTTTGTGAGGCACGCTGGGTCTGTATAACATTAAACATGTAGCTTCAGCAGGCCTTTGGCTGCATTGCACAAGCACATTTGCTTAATTAACTGCTGTGGTATTAGTCTACAGCATTATTTTCCATCTTTACTGCTGCTCTAGGGGTCCATATTACTCAGATTTAAAGGCACATTTGTTTTTTTGGCTCCAGAAAGAGAAAGCAAAAACAATGTGAGCTTCCATGCAGTTATTTCAGTATTGTTTCATGCCAAGAGATCTGCAACAACTGCATGTGGCAAGAATCCCTGCACCCCGTACGATTAGACATTGAGCAGACATTAAAGTTTCATGCAGCTCATGTGAAATGAGATCTACTGACAATACAAATATCCTGACACGCATGTAGAAGTAAGACACACTTAAAATGCCCCATCCTGCTCTAGTTTATTTCCCAGATGTGCACACTGTGCCCTGTGTGTGAGTGCCCTGGTGGCCTTGACATGCAGGATGAAAATGTTTGTCTGAAGCCACCTGGTTCTCATCAGCGCTGGTGTCCCAACGGAGCTTCTCATCTTGACCTGTCCAACACCTTCCCACAGGACCCCGTCCCGCATGCAGAGAGAGAGACGCAGAAAGAGGAGTGTGAAGAAATGATGTCAACTGACAGGAAGTGATGCACTTTGAAAACCATGAAAGCTCCTCACATCCTCCCTTTTAACATAATTTTTAGCATTTAATTAAATTCATGGGTCAAAAGCATGACTTCTATTTATTTACTTATTTGCTTGCTAGATCTGGATCTTTTAATACTTTTTTAAAAATGAATTCTGTTGCTTATTTCTTGTCAAAAATATTTTAACAAACCTAATTCACTCATTATTAATCTACAAACTTTTATCCATCAAATCAAAAACAAAATGTGAAAATGTTATTTATGAAGAGAGAATTTAAAAACATAAATTTATAATATTTTAAAAATATAAAAATAGATGTGAACATACACATTTAGTCAAGTTGTTAGGGAAGCTGTTATATTTTACTTATTAGACCGAATTACATTTTTAGAATAATTAAATCCAATCTTCTCTTGAAAATGATATTCGATTTTTTTTTTTGGAATAGACACTTTTATTTGTCATTGACCCTCATAACAACAATAACAAATATTATTGAATCACACATACATACTATTTCCAAGTCGCTCACTGCTGTACACAGAGATGTTTTGCTGGGAAAATTTTAGCAAACGTTCTTCAGTTCTCAAACATTGTGTTCTTTTGTTTAGCTATTGTTTACAAAATCCCCCTTTAGCACGACTAAGTGGTTGGGGGTTATGTTCAGCTTTCTGTGCAAAATAACAATTCATCAACAATTATCCTCACTAAGCTTGCCACTGCCAAATTAGAACCAAAGATTAGTGATTACAATAAGACGGAGGATTTGCAATCGTGCACTCTATGTGTATCCCGTGTAACGGGATGCTTCGGTATCTGCCAATTAAACACTAGGGCTAGGGATGACTTCCATTACTGCTCTTTATGAGAGGAAACAAGCCTAGCCACACTAGATCAACAATTTGCCAATCACCTCACCTCATTTTTCAGACTCTTCTCAACCCCTGGACAGCAAAACTCACAAGTAATTCTACACTGATAAACTAACAAAACAATACAGTTTGCACAGATCATCTTGCTCTATTATGTTTAGGAAAACCCCATTATATGTTCTTGAGCTCTGCCAGAAATGAGTCATTGAAGACTGCTGTGCAAACGCTGAACAAAAGACCAATCTGAGAGCAGAATGACTGGAAAATCTGAAAAACCTGATATGAGAAAAGCAGTCTGCTACTACAGCTTCTTCTGTGAGTTAAAGACTGACGAGCTTCAAAAACGGTAAAGAAACGCAGATATAGTTCTGGTAATACACTTTGACATTCTAAAGGTACGAGACCCCCTGATGTCCGGACGGGACCACTGTAATTGGCTAGGTTCATCATAAGGACTTCTCTAAAGCTCTGGACCATGACCAGTGGTCTTTGCTAACAGGCTCTCGGAGGAGCTCCTACTGCTTTTCATTCATGTATGATCTTAATAAATTGGCTGAGACAAGTGAAGCTTCAGTCTCCTTATGGGAAAGAAGTACCTGACAGTAAGATTATTGGAAAAACTGGAGGATGATGGGAAAGCCATGCCCAATAGTAAAATATGTTTTATAACCGTCTCCATTTTTTGGACCTGGTAGCTTTGAACTGGACAGGGTGTAAGGCAAAATAAATCATCTCACTATGGCTCATCCTTTGTAATTTGGCACCACAGCATATTAAAATGCATCCCACACCGAGGACTCAAACGCCGGACTCTGCTTTATGTTCGGCTCATCAAAACGTCCTGCGTGAGTTATAGATCCCAAACACCAAGAAACACAGGAAAGCCTGTCTGCTTTTACTCAGACTGCATGTTTCAGTCAAGTTTGTTTTCAATAACATCAACAACATGGCTGCTTTGTGGCACTGACAACACCTCCTCCATGGCCTCTGATGTGTCAGAGCCGTCTTTTTCGACTTGCCAGAACATCAAAAGCCCTGAAACAGGATCATGCCTGGATAATTACGTCTTTTTATAGCCTTGAAATGAGTCCCTGCTCCACTGCTGATCGTCAATAGGGGGCTTGTACTGACAATGTATATCTTCATATAATTGAAGCTCTTCACCATATGTTTGTTCTCCTTTCGAGAAAGGGACAGTCTTTGGTGTCAACTGGGGCTCATGCAACATCTGTGAGCGATTACATCTGCCCAGTCCAGCAGGCAGGTTAATTAAGATGCGACAGGTAATCAAGCTGCCGGAAGCCAATTAAGCTGCCCAATCTGGTCTTACACTACTAGGCCTCCATCTTTCAAAGAGATCAACTGTTTGCAAGATCAGGCAATGAGTTTAACCTAAATATCATGTGTGCACATCACCAGATTGGCTTCACACCAAATGTAAACAGTGATATTATGGGATGGAATGTTGCAGGCACTAAGATGGCAGAATGGTGGCAGGGAGAAAGCGTGCATGCATCTGCGAGTCATCCCCCGTGGCCACTTGGCTCACTCACAATCAACACTCTGAATAGAAATTCAATGGCATCTGTGCCCATGCTCCCAAAAGATTTATGCTGACAGCACATTTGAATACGCAGTGACCCAGAGGCACGCATCTGACTGAAAGGGGTCCGATTAGCAGGTGAGGAGAGGGGTGAATGGGAGGTAATGTTGATGTCAAATGCAGGAATTCTCAATGCCATTCAATACGCTGTGGGGAAAATATGAAACAAAAGATCGAGTAGACTGTTAAATTACAGGAGCAGCTATTTATTTGACCCCACAAAAATGTAATAATATTACTTTCCAGCACAGATATTTGGTGCCAAGACTACAGATCTGAAACCAAAAGGATATTAACTTTTTTCTTATTATTAATATACTACAGTTGAGGTGTACCTACGATGAAAATTACAGATCTCTCCATTCTTTGTAAGTGGGAAAACTTGAAAAATCAGCAGTGTATCAAATACTTATTTGCCCCACTATATATATAGGCCTTTACGCCTATTTTATTCATAGACACGGTAGCAAAAATGCTGGTACTTTAGTAAGAGTCAATAATAAACTGTAAAAGAAAAAGTACCAATAGCTATCTTCTTTCAGTACCAACAGTGGCTATAATATAATATAATATAATATAATACTGAAAGAAGACTATTGGCAATTTTATGCATTATATTTTATATGAACTCTTTCCTCTCTATTGACAGAATTTTCCACCTTTCCGTGTTTTCACTGTTATATGGTAGGAGGCGCTATTACACATCTTCTGCAAGAGTACTGAACATCAAACACAGGCAAAGACGAAGCAGAAACAAGTGATCACATATGTAAGCAGTATGCATATATATGCATGTGTAAAATAACGCAATCATCAAATTTTAAATAGCATATAAATTAAAACTGCCTAACTGCCTAAAGCAATCTCCTCCATCTATGTTTTGATCATTGTTTTGAATCTGATCCAGATGTAGTCTTTGACAAAAAGAAAAGATTTTCTCAGCTTTATCTTCAAAATGTCGCTTTTTTAATGAAACTTACCCACATTTCAAGTGTTGCTAAAAACAGAATGCATGAAGCCAGAATAAAACAGGTAGTGTGTTTAAAAGCAGAGGGTGTGTTCTTTCTTATCGCATGTTTTGATTGCATGTTCAGATATTCATATGACAAAATATTCTGGGGGCCATGAAAATTTTGTGAAAATTATAAAAGCTGGCAGTGGCTGACAACTAAAAAAAATGCTGACAAAAATAATTTTAATAAAATTATTAATTAGCATTAATGTTTCACTTTAAAAATTAAAAGGTGTGCTCAACAGAAAATTAATTTCTTCTTATGGTATTGAATATTGTGAAATATAACTGGTATTGGCAACAACTACTGAAATGCTAGTTTAAACACGCAATAACCACCAAGCCACAGTTCTGATAATATTGATAATTAAAATAAAATAAAATAAAAAGCCTTATTTAACACAAAAGGGAGGGGGATGGGGAAAATGCTTAAATTGAGAGATGGTGGACTGTTGGTCCTTAAGCGCTTTGAGCCAAAAGAATTGGATGAGGTTGTAGGGATTTGTGTAGTCTTTAAAGCACTGGATTATATGAAGCTATCTGCAGGAGCCCTTGACATGATAGTGGGTGGCCAACAGAGCAACAGCCTGTGGTGTAGTATGTACCTTGGCACCTTGCCCTGTTCTCCACTAACGGCACAGAGATCCTGGATTAGATTTACTCAAGTAATCTTTATAAATTTGACAGAAGTGCAGAGATTACACCAGCCTCCCCCAACCCCTGTTTATCAGAAAGGATCAGACGGCAAGTCTCAATCTCATCTCTCCGAGGACTACCTGGTGGAGGTCTGGCACCGTTCCCCGGCTCGTGGCAGTCACCCCAGGGGGCAGAAAACTGAGTAGCAAAACAAGCTGTCCAATCCAAGCGAAGTGCTCTGTAAGCACCTGGGAGTACGGGAACACGCTAGTCAAGGCTCATTAAAGGAATACATTAGTCCTTTCAGAGCACAACATTGCAAGGCAAAGCCTGTCAATCTGAAGGAGTCTGATTATAAAACAAGCTTTGATTGGTCTGATTTCAGTGTGAGAGAGAGCGGAAGTGTTTCTTAGCAAATTGGAGCCTGGAGAGGCAGGCAGACACGGAGGTCTAATGCATGAATAACATCATTTGACGACTTCTCCTTCCTGGATATTTTCCTATGCACGTACGTTCGGTGGAACCTCCAATGCCATGCTTTTTTAATGCCGGAAGGATGTGATGAGCTGGCAGGAAAGGCCTGTCTCTTTGGCATACAGCACTGAGAGCAGTCTGGCAATTAAGACTGCACACTGAGGCCACTAACTCAAAGAACAAGGTGGTTAGGATCAGTAACCACATTGAGTATATTGTATTTACACGCTCTCAAATGTATCATGCTCATTAAGCTTGCATGCAGTTTGGTTGATATGGAACAAGATGTATGCAACTGTGAACTAACCGATATGGGGACTACAACCATCTGCCAGGAAAACAAGTGTGTGAAACGTGATAATTTGAAATTTCCATTCCAAACAAGCCAAGTGGCAAGACTTTATCAAGATGCTGACATCAAAGAGCCACATTTGTTGCACAATCAGATGCACATAGTGCAGTATTAATGACCTGTAAATTATGCAAACATAGTAGCAAACAAATGGAGAGCCTCATTAGCACAGCTAATTGTCCCAAATGGAAATGTCTATGCCTGTACTCCATAGAAACCTTATTTGTCTTTGAGTAAGGGGTAGAAGTGGAGTGCCAGATTGATTTTTTTCATCAAAATCATTCCTTTGATGGCGCAACTGGGGATTTATCTGAAGATGCACAATTGATGTAAAAGTTCTAGTTAAATCTGAGCCGTGAAGTGCAAATCAACTTCGTAGCTTGCCCGGTTTTTCCTGCTCCTCACGCTGAACTGAACTCCTGTTGAGACTTTCACTGAACTCCCTTCAGGAGCGTGTGGCTGCTTTCCCTTCCTTCCATGCTGTTTGAATTAGAGCTGACTTCAGCACATCTCTGGGCTCTCCTCCTGCTCATTAGGCCAGTGCTAAAGGTAAATACTTCCATTTATAAGAGAGAGGTGCCTTCAGTTCATCAGCCAAAGTCTAAATACACCCCACGATTATTCAGAGCCAACATCTCAAGTCTTGTCACCCAATTAAACAAAAAGTATTCAGCGACTACTCAAACAAGCACAATAATATTGCTTCAATGATAATTAATGAGCACAAGCCCATGGAATCATTATTTATCATCCTGACCTCATGTTTTTTTCATTTGTTTAGAGCTCTCGCATCAGGGTTCAGAGCCTGCTTTGTGTTTGAGAACTGAAGTTTAGGAATGTTCTACCACTGGGGAACTCATCAGAAGTAACAAATCGCTGATCGGCTGTCTGATTGTCTTACAGACAAGAACGGGAGGTTTTCATAAAGCTGGAAGTGACAGAGGAAGAATTGGAAAAGCCCCTGTGACAGCTGCCGGAAACATTGCCAGTGGATGGAGACTGGTTTTGATGAGTGGCCCTCTGGGCTTTGAAACCACAGTTAGACATTGGGCGAACAGGAAGCGACAGGCAAATTCGAGAGATCGACGTGTGATCTAGCTCTTTAATCATCGGCATTCGCTTACTTCCTTTGAGAAAACATCAGGGCTCTATTTGAATGATGGGACTGCACAATGGAATCGATGCACAATTCCTTTTGTTGACATCTGTGTGATGTGAATATCACAGCTTGTTGCACGACGCTCACCTACAATGCAAGTGGCTGCTGTAAACACAGCAGGATATGGGCAATTTCGCCAGAACAGTAAATCAGTCCTGACAGAGTTTTGTAGTGGCAATCTAGTGCTCCAGTCAAGAGGAAGCTGAAACGCAACGAGAGGTGAGGGGCTTGTAACAGCAGGGTTTGAATGAACATAGTCCGTTATTAATTTAAAGCTGTTTACACAGAGCCGCTCGATGTTTGCACAAGGCATATCTAGCAATTAATAAATCAGATTCAGGGCTTTCAGAAGGGCGGTAGAGAGGTTGGCAGGGAGTAGTTTGTTCACTGATGAAATAAGCCCCAGCTTTTAAACTCCACTGGTAATCATCTCTCAGAAAAAATACTAAACCCATGGTTGCTGCGTTTCAATGGCCCGTCTGCCTAAGCAGTCTACCATTATCAAGGCTGTGTTTTGTAGGCTTGCAAAGTTCAACCCACCCAGATTCTAATCAAGTTGTACGTTAAATAGCAGGACCTGTTATTCCGATACACTCATGCCCTTGTCATGTCTTTGGCTCCATTCAGCTTTGATATAGATTATCCGGTAAGGAACGTGTGTATTGTGCAAACATAGGGGTCTCCAGCCCATAAATCACTTTAACAGGCTTCCATCATGTACTCAGAGCTACAGCGTTGGGCTCTCTGTTTTGTCAAGCTGCTCCCCGACACCTGCTCCTAATCACCATCAAAAGAATAACTTAGACGTGGCGACGTGTTAATATTTAGTAATCCAGCACTCCGTCTCACAGCAGGCGGGTTGGGAGGGGTAGGTACCCTATGCATGTGATGGATGTTGATGAATTCATCAGTTACACTTTACCAAGTGAAAGCAGAGAACCGGTGTCACTCTCAAACCTTCATCTTTGATCCTTCTTACAGTGAAATGAACAAGCCAATCAGGAATGACTGTGAATGAGAAGGCCAGTGGTGGGATTTGAAACGAATAACAATGAAGGAAAGCAATTAAGATTGGTGAATGGTGAGGTTTACATCAAAACCATAAAAAAGGATTTCAAGAAGGGATAATTTAAGGCATTTGGGGGAATATGCAAATCTATAACCACTCAGTGCAGCGCTTTGAACTATTGCGACCCTAAACTGAATGAAATGCAATGAGTTTTTTTTCCCCTCTCCTTCGGATATCTAGCACTACACTATTTCTAATCCCGAATGGACGTAGTCGGACAGACCGCCAAAGCAAGATTTAATTCTTTGCAACACATTGAAAAGCTTCATTAAAATGTGAGAGGGCACTGCAAAATAACAAATCCTCCAAAGGAAACAGATCTGGGCCTCCACCCTATCATATCAAAGTCTTTGTAGCGCTTTTCCCCTGAGAGGTCCATAATGAACAACGTCATTGTTTCTAAACTGCTCAATGTTTCCACAAGACCTCACTGTGTCCAAATTCTGTTATCTTTTTTAATTCCATGCATCACATGCCATTGTTTAATCATGATGATGTACAAGAGATTAAACGAAAGGGTGGTGGTCTTGGTGGGAGGGATGGAGGGCTGGTGGAGAATTAGTTTAGGCGGTGTTCGAATGTGCTTCAACCTAACCCACAGATGTTCTGTATTGTACAAGAAATGAGAACCACCTGCTCAATCAAAATGCATGATGCTTTGCTTTTCAATACCCCCTTGAAATATTTGGATAATTTATTTTAAGTCTGAAATAAAGCAGCAAGAAAAACACATCACTTTCTGGTGGTTCTTAAAGTACGTCTCTTTTAGTCAAGAAATGGATTGCTGATCAACCTGGCCTGCATTAGTTCCAGTCATTTTGAAACGATCGCTGTGCATTATCCACGGCAGGCTACCTCTGATGAGCATCGCAGAATCAGAAAGGGAGGATCCGGGTAGGAAGCGGCAGTCCAATTCAACGAGACCTGTTTACCTACAAAGTAATTTGGAGCAATTCAGCATGAAGGTGGATAAATCAGGGCTTGATTGCTTTTTAAGTGCAACAAACGAAAATAGAGTTCATTGGCCTTGAATCAAGGTACCCACAGGAAAGGTTAAAGGGGTACGGAGAGATGCAGGATGCATCAAAAACAGGACTGATAGGACCTGTCATACGCATTTAGCTAGGGGACATCTGGACCCCAGCTGTCGAAGACCATATATTGGTCCTATTGAGTGTGCCTACACCAAAGAACACCCCCTGAGGTGGAGAAAGAGAGATGGGCAGGGCTGCAGAGTCTGGGATTGGCCAGCTTGAGTTATCAGAAGTGACAGGGCCAGCAAACCTCCAAGCTCTCTCAATTAAGCATGAGGCAGGATCAGAGCTCTCAGTTTCTCACTCTGGGCACTGGAACAGTAAGATAAGAGTGTACAGTAGCCAGTGTAGCAGACAGTTACAGAAGTATCAATTGAACATTTACTGAACAATTGAGACATTTACTGCATCACTTAATTTGGAAGTCTTGATTATAACCAATTACATTTTGTCAAGTGAAGTGAACATCAGTGAGTAGGGTCCCTGTGAAACAGCATGTGAAAACCCTCTTCCTGAGGGTTAGGATAATAAATGATAAAGTTAGTGGAAGGCAATGTAACTGCTCATCGTACTACAGGGTGAGAAGGAACAAAGCTGTGAATGAAGGCGTTAGTTTACCACCTTCATCACAGTCCCTTTAACGTGACCCTTGGGGCACCACATAGTTTGGGAATGTGTTGTTTTAGGCAGAGTTCCCAAGAACATGTTACTCACCATATATGTTAAGCGCCTTAAAGTTTTCTATTAAGGGGTAACAAAGAGCTTCTCGTGCTCTAAAGGTATCCGCACTCATAATATACTCATAATAATCCATGGGCTCCTGTGAAACACAACAGTTGAGTGCTCTGGGTGAGGAAAGGACAATTGACACGTAGGTTCTGATTAATGTTTAAGTATAATACTTAAGGGAGCGAAGATCCTGCAGGACAAATATTTCAACTGCAATTCACTTCAAATATACATCTAGTAGAATTTCACAACCACTAAAGAAATAGTATGTATGGTTTCTTTCAACACGTACTGTAAAATGCAGCTGTTTCCAATAAAATCAACACCTAAGCGTTTGGTTAAGCATTAAGACCTTTCTTCTGGATAATTGCTCTGGAATTCAGAAACTCAAAATTAATGAATTTAAGATGAAAAAACAGATGAGAATATCTAATCTAAAGTTGGCGTCTTCTTCGATAATCAAGCTGCTTGGAAGAATAGCTCTTTTATGGCAAATCCAAAATCATAAAAGTAATACTCATTCTTTTGATGTCTGCCTCACAGATGCAGGCTGTAAACACCACCATATGCGTCAACTGCAAAAAGTGTCATAAACATCACTCATATTTTTCACATTTTTGTTCTTCTTTGATACGTCGTCAACCAGACTCAGAGGCAACACCGAAACAGGCGCTTATAAAAAGCAAATAAAATTCAAAGTGTACCATCCCTTCCTACTGTTGTGTGAATAAGTGAGGAGCCCGGACGAGGCCCTGCTTTTAACACAACACATTCAGATCAAAGGCCACAGAAGAGCAGCTGTGAGTTTCCTTAACCCTGAGAGCTCAGGCCTGACCCGTCTACACTGACAAGTGACTCATCTATCCAATCTGGGAATGAGATGCCTCCTGGAAGAGCATCTAAAACCTTCACCCTCGAGGTTAAGGGTCAACAGCACTTTCAAGCAATCAACGCCAGTCTCCGTTTGTGGGAGTCTCACTTTGGCACATTCAATCAAGCCTGTCTGGATGGAATTAGGTGGCATGGGATTGCAGGAAATATGGTGGGGTTTGTGTCCGGATCAATTAAACGGGGGTCAAAGGAGGTGTTTGACAAGACAAAGTGGCTCCGATCTGTACGCTACAATCTAGCCAGCACAAGTACCTTAATACAGGTGGGGCGCTAGCTTTGGGTGGTCCTCTACTTCACCTAAATTCCATCGCTGATGCCTCCGGTGCTATAGTGAGTTATTTTAGTAAGAAATGCCAGATATTAGCACCCAGCTCCCATTATTTTGTAAATTATTACCCCATAAAAGTAGGTACCCAGTGACCGCTGAAAGTGAACATTTGTTTTCGACTACATTTTAGGGGCCATATGTTTCTCATTCGTTGATACACACTCAAGAGCATTTCAACATTAAAAAAAGTCCCAACACAAATATTTCATCACGAACCTGGCATGTTTTGCAACAGACCTGGAAGAGTGACTAATGCCAGCATTCCAGAGAAAACCTCACAAAACACACAGAGCCCAAAAAAAAAAACTGAAAGAAAGAAAAATGGAACCATCCATTGAGAATTTTGAATTACATATCCATTCTACAGAAAGTGGTCCCGCTCGGCTTACCGGAGGGCCATTCAGGCGAGCGCCGTTTTTGGCCAGTCGTGCTGTGAGAATGGAGAATAGGGCTCTGTATCGCTCGCGGAAATGGACTGTCGCTGTCTTTACTCTCACACCTAACAAATCAGCCACTCTTGGAGGTTTATCCCAGTTCTCTTCTGACCGCTGTTCAGATGTGGCGTCGTGGGCAGGATTTAGGGAGGTCAGACACTCAGCCGCAGCACGGTGTGAACAAGCGGCAGCTGCTGTGACGTGAGTGATGCCTGCTTCTGGACAAGGTGTTTAGGACTCGACGTCACCTGCTCGCACACACAATGTCTGCGAAATAAACATTCAGCCACGTGCTCGCTGTGCTGAAAGGGGATTTCAGGACTTTGGGTAAGGTAGACGCTGTCTCCATTTGATACATACTGTACAACATACAGACTGACACACAAATATGTTCAATCTGGTTTGTGGGAAAGATCCAACTGAAAAAAACAAACAAGAAAAACACCTGACATGTTTACATGAATGGAAATAAACACCACATAATTGAGCAATGTGTCAAAATAGGTCACAGATTTAGTTGTTCATTTTTAGTTCATTTTTACAGTATCATTTCCATGGTATATGCCGCATAGAAAAAGTGGAAACGGAATTTGGAGTGTTTTTGCTTTTTACTATGAAAAGTCCTCTTGAAAGATCAATATGTTTAATTACAGATAAAATGCAAAAGAAAGAGCTGCTTGTGCAAACACCTGGCAATTAAATTTGCTAGTATCTTTTATTAAATTACTCTCGGGATTCGTCTCAGTCTCATTAAAGCCTGGCCGGGGTAAAAAGCGGGTACTAATCTATTAAAAACCCACTCACCATGCAGAATAAAAGTGGCAAGTGGCACAGCCAAGTAATTATCACAACAATAATAATCTGCTTAATACTCCACACAGTGAAAGGAGATGAATCAATTTCCATGTCTTATCTCCTTATTAAGAGATAAAAGATGCAGGAAGCATTAGCCATGTACAGGCTGGGCCGGAGTGATTAGGAGGGATTTAATGGGAGCCGGGAAGTGTAAGGGAACCACATACTTCCAAGAACAACTGATTAAGGTCATTAAAATTCTAATTAAGAGGGGGATGTAGCCACACAGGATGATTCCGGTTGATTCTCTTTATACCGTGTTTTGATGGGTTCACCAAGCTGTGGCGTGTTGGGTGACACAGGGAAGACGGGCTTAAAAAAAGCACTTCCCGTTCCCCTGCATCTGGAAAGCTAATTATTTAAAGCAAGCTGTCATTAAAAGCGTGTTTGCTTGTCAAAAAAATGGGTGATCAGCAGGTCTCTGAGGTGCACTGACACACGGAGACAGACAGCACCTCTGTTGCTGTAATCGAGCTGGCTCCAAAACATCTAAGAGGTGGTCACCTGGAGAAGCAAGCAGCAGAAACATGGGACATGGGAAGTAAATTGCTGTTCCAGAGGCAAAATAGGGGAACGGGATGTAACCGAGGTCGCTGATGGGATGTGGCTGTTAACTGTCAGCCAGTAGGCAGCTGCTATGTGGCGGAATCCACAAACTATCTAAGCTGTATGTGTCACCGCAATGTCAAACAATTTCAACACATCTCATAATCTGTCTGCCTGCACATGAGCGGCAGAGGCAGATGACAGAGCGTGCTCAATTCATCAGCCTGTAAAGCTGCAATGCTAAAGCTAAAACAGCCATATAAGCAGTTTGCTACAGAGCCCCAACTGATACTTTTTTAAATAGCATTTTTGTCACACCAAACAAGCTATAGCAGAAATATACTTAGGACCCTGTGATTTCTGCGATGCGGAAAATACGGACGGAATCCAGTCATAAAAATGGAAGTTACTATATAATACAGAATGTCACGGAATTTGACACATTTTGGATGAATAAATCAAGAGTAGGTCAGTAGGTAAAAATCACCAAAAAAAACCTGAAATGTTATTAAAATTGAATCGGAAAAAGAAAATTGATTGAATTGAAATAGAAAGATGATACCATTTTTTAGAAGACACTCCCTATGTCCATGGTAGGCAAGATTAACGCTATAAAAATGGTGGCACTTCCAAGATTTTTGTAAGTATTTCAATCTATTAATTTCTTTATTCCCCTTAATTATTTTAAACAGCTAGAATCTATTATAAGCCGCTTCATTTGGGAAAACAAGCAGCTAGGATTAACAAGAAACATCTAAACAAATCTAAAGATCATGGAGGGTTTGGGCTTCCCAATTTGAAATATTATTATTGGGCAGCTAACTTAAATACTTTAGCGTGGTGGAGGAAGATTGGTTCAGTGGAGTTAGGTGACAAGCCAGAATGGTTAGCAATTGAAGAAGCTTTATGTTATAAGACTTCATGAACAGCTCTACTTAACAGTCCCATCAAAATTGAAGTCAAAAATATAAATGGTAATATAATCATTTCACACCTAATTAAAGAATGGAAACAAATCAAGGTATATTTGAAAATTCCAGATTTATATCTAAATACCCCTGTAATAATCTGTAATAATAATGCTTTTCCTCCGGGGTTACATGATAAGATCTTTTTTCAATGGAAACATGGGTATAGCCATTTTGGAAATGTATATTTAAACATCTTTCTGAAGTGTATTCTGTCGACTTGGAGCCTGAGCCTTGTATTGGACTTCTAGGTGCAGAAAATGCCTTTTCTAGTAAATATCAAACACAGGCCATTTCGCTCTGCATGTTACTTGCAAAAAAACTGATCTTACAGATGTGGAAAGCAGATTCTGTCTTTACTTTTGAGATGTGGGCAAGGGAACTGGGAAATATGTTACATTTGGAAGAACTGAGATTTATATTAAAAGATAAATTATCAATTTTCTTCAAGATCTGGAAACCAATAAAACTGTTCTTACAGGCAGACTGAATATATTGGATTACATCTCTTTTAATAAAACTGTCTGAATATACACTATTTGGATCGCTGTTGTTGCCGTCCATCAGGATAAAAGATTGCATATTAACACACTTTTTGGAAGGGTG
>NW_015505429.1:1418513-1427668 GCF_001515645.1 Sinocyclocheilus grahami | reverse complement strand
AGGGGTTCTAATATAAAGCTTTAATGTTCTTGGCTCCAAAGTCATGTACAGTGTTACAGCTAAGGCTGCTTGAAGTCATATTTTTCCTGTACAGTAGCTATTTTTGTGACATTGTGTGTATTGTTTCAAGAAAATTTAAATAAAGAAAAAAATAAGTCAGTAGACTTAAATCAACTAGTGTCTGTGAATATTAAGCCGCAAAAATATAATTTAAATATGAATCCTGCATGTCTCTGTGTGAATGAATGGCGCAGATGCCGCAGTTTCATTTATTACACACATACTGAAGCGTGCAATGCTCGTGGAGTTTTCAGCCTCTGTTGACTCAATATATGTGTACATGAACACATAAACATAATCTCTAGAACTGCCCTGAGAGTCACTTCATGAGCATTGTACTGTTTCTTTTGAGAAAACTATCGTCATATCATATAAACAGAGAAATTAACTGGTCAAAATAAAAGTTTGGTTTAACTTGAAGAAACTGTGACAGAGATATATTACTTAATATAATGACAGTACTACTACTACTTAAAAAATATTATTAAAACATTATTTTTAAGGAATATTATCCAGAATTTATGTACCACAAAAATTTAAATACACAACACAGTATTTCTGAAAAATAAAAAAAAGTTAATTTTTATAAAATCAATTATTTAGAGATGCTTTAGATTATTAAAATGTAATGAAACCACTAAAATGGAATTCAGAAAATGAATAGAAAACTGAATTTGGTATTTCATAGGGCCTGAAGTTTTAATAAATCGCTGTTAAAATGTGTTAGTTCCATGATTTCAATTTATTAGACATGCTTTTTGATTAATAAATTAAAATGTAACCATTAAAACAGAGACTAGAAAAAAGAAAACGGAAAAAACGGAATGCAGAAAATTTATATGGAAAAAAACGGAATTGGGAAAAAATAAATTTGGAAAAATAAATAAAACTGATTCATAGGGCACTATATGCTTCTTTTTTCATTGATATATTATATAGTTTAGAGGCCATTACACAAAATATTTGACCAATCAGAATAAACTATTCTAGAGAAGCACCAAAAACAGACCATTAGCGGCGTCCAGCTATGTTTGGTCTCATGGGTGCAAATACCAGAGGGAGTCGCTAGTGACAAGTCGCCCGGTGATGCTCAGCTATGCCTGCGTTTGGGCTGAGAGGTCAAAGGTCGCCCGGCTGACTCACAGACGTTCATCAGGCAGCCGTCAGCACAGCTTCAAAGCTCCTCCTGCTCTATTATCTCCCTGCATCAGTCAAGTGTCAGCTTCAGCAGTTCTCATTAAGCCAAGGAGCTGATTTACTCATGGTATAAAAACAGAGAAACCAATTTAGCTCTGCTTATAGTCTGAAGTCATGCTGGGTGCTCAAACACAGATACGAACCTGCTGGAGAAACAAAAGGAAACTCCAAAATAAATGTCAGATCATAGTGAACTGATTCAAGTCTGATAATTTAATGAATCTCATGAAAATGTGTCTGGGAAAAAATACAAAATACAAAAAAAAATATATATATATTTTGTATTAGGGTGAAGGGGGGGGGGGGTGAATTTCTTATAAAAAAAATTATATTAAGATGGGTGGAAAATGGACATAACCTTTATTTTTGTTTTAGAAATATAGGTATATAATTTCCAATTTCTCTCTTTTAATTTGAGTTTAATTTTGACCTGGTCATGTTCTTGAAATTTGATGTGATATTTATCCACTTACAAACTGCATCATTAATTAAATGAAATTCATACTCAAATCTCATATATTATAACACATTCTTCAAACGTGTGTTATAAAAACTTAAGCTTGTGCATTAAATGTATGCAAATGAGGTATTGAGTATCTTAAGAATGGTCATCATTCCTGACCCTGAATCAAGGTGGTCCATCTGTCAATGTAATGAGTGTGAGAAAGAAATGATCAGGCAGGTGTCAATGAGAAAGTATCTAGTGTATGCATGCTTGCACCTAAACAAAGAACAATCCTGCCAATCCTCCACACAAAGCCTCCGGAGATCACAGCAAAACTTGATTACTAGATTACACAAAACCATGCAGCATGAGCCCGGGAGACATAATTCCATCAAAAAGCTTTACTAAATGTTTAAAGACATGTATTGTTGTCAAACTACACAACCTCGGCATTCTATTATGAGTGTATCAGCTGTCTTTTACTGGTAATAAAGCAAGCTGGATATGAGAAAGGCTTTCTCATCAGCCAAGTTTTACACTCAAGGCTTTTACAGCATCCCTACGAGAACTGTTGATCTCATCTCTGAAGATATCAGCCGATTCATACAGATCTGTGGAACATCTGCACTCTATTGTGAAGTTCAAAAGACTGACGCTCACATACATGCTTTATGTCCTTAATAAAGCCGAAGATAATACAGCTGGCTAATGATTGACCGCTATCCCTGATCAACAGCAGGAATTCAACATCTCCCAAAACCAAACCTCCAGAGGAATAACAAGAGGAAGTTCTTTACTATTTGTCTCATCGCATTGGCTCCCTTTAAAGGTTATCCCGGACAAATCAAACATTTATCACATCTATTTATCATTATTTATTCCAGATGGAGATATTATCACATCTCTCTGATTTAGAGTTCTGATGTAATTAAGTGATGTATTTGTAGCGTGTCTCTCCAAGACCAAAGTGCTGTGGAAACACGCCGAGCCAGTGAAAAAGACAATCTGTTGAGACAGACAATGTGAATACACATCTGTGTTTGTGAAAGAGACCGTAAAAAACCTTGAAACTCAGTTTAGTGTCCTGAAATAGGGAAGCGCATTTGGAATCGATGTTTTGACGTGACTCACTCTCCAGATTGGGAGTAAATGTGACCACCTGACTATGGCCCAGCATACTTCTGTAAAGGAGTTACATCTGTGCATCCAGTCTCATCCATCAAGAGAGCAAAAAACTCTTCCAGCACAGACACCCGACTGCTATCTCACCACCACAGAAGAAAGTGAATGTGCTGAATCTGAGAATAGCCAAGAAAATAAATATAATAGTCACTGCTAGACAATGAGGCTGATTGACATTATTCTGGCATACATCGTGACACCTGATGTTTGCTGAAAGTTAAAGGGACAGTTCAACCAGAAACACTCGTTCTAAACCTATACACTGATTCAAATCTGTATATCATCCAAACGTGAATGAGATTTCAGCAACGGGAAAGATTATCACTAATTAACAATATACATTTTTGCTTGTTCCCCACACAAATCTTTTGCATAACTTCAAAACACTTGGAATGTAGCACACAAGTTAAATACTACTACTACTAATAATAATAACAATAACAACAACAACAACAACTATTATTATTTATAGGACACTGGACAAAAAGATAAAGGTTCATATATCAATATTGTGCCCTTGAGCAATGGGAAATCCGAGTGAATAAATAAAAACATTTCTTTCTTTCTTTCAACTGGACAAAAGTTTACAGCTTCAGAAGTATGACTATATTGTGCCCTTGATCAATGTGAAACTCCAGTAAGTAAGTAAATAATTAAATAAATATTATTAATATTATAGAAAACTGGACAAGAGGCTTCAGGTTCAAACCGTATCACTATTGTGACCTTGAGCAAGATGAAATCCCAGTGTAAATAAATACATAAACAAATAAATATATTATTATTATTATTATAAGAGAAAACTGGATAGCAGGTTCAGGTATCACATCAAACTGTATCACTAGTATGCCCTTGAGCAAGGTCAAATCCCATTGAAATGTAGATATAAATTAGGTATAAAAAGAAGAAAATAATCCTTATAGATACAAAATTCTACAACACATTAATGGGTTTTCTGTTGCCCATCAGCATTCAAAAAACGCTGACGCGGTGATCCGTTCAAGCCAGAGTCTCATGCTCGTCCTCCCACCCCTGAAGTAATGAAAAACTCTCGTAGCGGTTTTCTCCCAATTTCTTTGACTGCCAGTGCTCTTTACCCAGGACCATTCACTATAGCAACACCACAAAGTGTTTGTTTTCTCACAGGAAAATAAACCATCGGCGAAAATATTTGTGTCTTTGCAGAGCCGCCCATCTCCGCAGTCAACAGGGGGCCCATCTCTGCACGATCCTGTTTGTTTTTGCCCAAAGCTATTATTTAAATGAATTCCTCGGAGAAATAAGCGGGATGTACATCATGCGGTTATATCTCCTCCATACCACGCACAAATACATTCTCACTGTTAAATGTTTAGATTTGCACCAAAACAAGTGGATCTGGCGATGCAATGCTGCGGTTTCTTGTGAGTGACTGTCAGCCTCCCTCGCTGGAGGAAAAAATTTTTTTTTACACAGTCCAACTGTCAGTTTTACGACACCACATCTGCTTTGAGAGACCGAGTGTGGTCTATTTATTATTTATGGTCGCCTTCATGATCGTGAAAGTGTTTCACAAATATGTGATGGTTTATTCATTAACTTAATGAATGTGTGGCTGTTTTCGTTCCTTTCAACTACATCACGGCTTTTCCCACAACAATGGGGAATTGAGGCAGAAAGGCCGTAAAGCGCGGCATAACCCACATTGCCGGCATTCCTTTGAGCTCTTCTGTTGTTGGAGGTGAGGTGTTTTTGGTGTCACAGCAGGTAATCGAACTGCTCGGGGCTCATTTTAACAAACCTTCCTTCAATACATCGGCTCTTAAGTACAAGACAAAGAGATGTGGGACAGTGCGGTTCAACTTGACGTCAAACTGTTCGAAATCGAAACAGTCAAGCACAGACGTGACCTGCATTCTGAAAACATGAACCAATCATTTCTGTTCTGTTATTAATACATCGGTTTGATAGAACAAACTTTAAGTGAATTAGACGTGTGGTTTTACGATGCTGTCACTTATGGACAAGCAAAACCCTGGACTGAAGACTTCTGACCTCTGAGGGAACTGGGCAGAGGAAGTGAATAATGGCTGTGGAAGATTAGGTCACAGGCTAATCCAACGCCAGAGATATTGTGGCAGTTAATCTAATAAGTCTCAAAAAGTGAATGTTCTTGAGGGAAAATGTTCTCTTTGGAAACATTGCAGCCTATAATTCACAAGAGGCACAAGAGGACACCTGGACAGACCAATACATAAATCAACTGGGTTCCCTTCTTGACCTACTGACCTTATTATCAGAGGTCAGATTCACCAAACATTCTTAAAATTATATATCTTCTTTACTACCATTTTTTTCTATGCAGGGAGGTTTCTTGAAGCATCTTGGAGACATTGTTCTCCACAGTTCTTCTGGATTGAGTCTGTCTCAGTTTGTTCTGTTTCTTCATGTCATTCCAGACAGACTGATGATGATCAGATCAGATCTCTGTGTGGAGCACTCAGACAAAAATCTCAATGGATTATTACAATTAATGGCAAAATGAATGTTTGTAAATGTAAACTGATATTTCCTACTCACACACTACAGCAAAAGATAGAACCACTTAAAACCATTTTTTTGTTGGTGAAAAGGCTTTTGCACAGTAGTGTACATATAAAAAGAACAAAGAATATCCTTATCTTTTTTCCTTATGTTGCTCTGAAGAATTTTTTTTTTTAAATATATATATAGAAATAAATAAACATCTTACAATTAAGACAGCCATACATACACTGGTCTAAAATCTCAGTTTAATTAATTTAGTGGGATTGTTATAATACTTTACTCTTATAATACTAGAAAAAACTTTTATTTTCTAATGTCCAAAACAAGTTAGCAAAATGGTTACCTGTAAATACCTTCTCCTAATATTGATAACCTAACACTTTACACTAAAAAACTAACAACAAATGTACAGTTATTAGTAGTGCTGTCAAACGATTAATCGCAATATTACGCAATATTACACAATATATGTTTGTGTACTGTGCACATTTATTATGTATATATAAAAGCACACACATACAGTATATATTTTGAAAATACTTACATGTATATATTTATCTTTATATAATTTATATTATATATAAATATATTTAATATATAAACATAACATATTTTTCTGAAATATATACTGTACATGCATGTCTTTGTATTTATATATACATAATAAATATACACAGTACACAAACATATATTATGTGAACAAAAACTTTTATTTTGGATGCGATTAATCACTTGACAGCACTAGCTATTAGTAAGATTTACACATGCTCTTAAGAAAATTTGTGAATTTAAGAATTCATAAGAATTGCACTTGGCATTCTTATAAACTCCTCATAATTTGACCATAAGAACTTCCTTAAATTGTTTCTTAACGGGATAGTTCACTCAAAAATATTTTATTTTGTGTTCAGCAGAAAGAAAGAAACTCACAGATTTGGAACAACTTGAGAGTATGTAAATGATGACAGAATTTTCATTGTGTGGTGAACTATGCCTTTCATTTTTTTGTTTGACGTTTCTTCACCTAGATATAATCATTTTCTCTTGCGCAGTAACTTCCCTGGCCAAAACAGCAAATCCATTCGGACAGAACAGCGAAAGAAAGCTACACTCATATAGATGACACACTGCACTGTTTAAACACTGAAAACCGACACCTGTTTCCACTTGATCTGTTTTGGAAACATTTGGAGACGCATCTTCCTGCATGCAGACCAATAATCTACAGTCAGTCAAGGTGAGTTGGGGGCTTTGTCGAGCTCTGCCATCACAGAAGAGCCCCTTTGTCTCCTCCCCATCTCAGGAATGCTGGGCTGATGGGAATCTCTCAGCATGAGGCCACATTCTAGTCAACTCGTCCCCGGCACACCTGCAGGGCACCTGGGGTCAGCTGCCGTCACCATGCATCACTGGACACAGGAACCGGGATCGACACAAGCTCTACCTCCAAATCCTCCATAGATCCCAGAGTCTATCAAAACTCACAACAGCGCCATGAAAAGCCTTTCAGACTGAGTTTAGAACTTCTTGGTGACTGGACTGCAGATACATCAATTAAAATACCAAAAAATACCAATGGATGAAATCGAATGCCATTCATGTTTTAATTCTTTGATATGGATTTTAAATTCAAATACATGTAGAAATGCTGACCAGATCAATATCTCACTACATTTCACAAATCCTTTTAAGTGACCACTGTTAGCCTTTGTAGGGTGGGGTGCAGCAGATAGTTAACCTGTGTCATTACTCATGACCTCGTTAATATTTTTTTCCACAGCGGCGCATCTGCTCAATATGATCTAATATGCTTCAGGACAGAGAAACCGCACTGTCAGGTTTTCTCATCACATCCTAGTTTTTGAAGATTTGCTATATTTACACGTAACTTTAAACCGGGGTCGGCAACCTTTTTGATATGAAGTGTCATTTTTAATTTATTTTGGAAATGTCTCTACCATACCATTTTAAAATAACATTCTATCCTTTACAAAGTGCTGTTTTGACAGCAGAAAGCAGACTGAAGTGCGTCACCGCTCCAGCAGTACCATGAGTGTGAGCGAGAATGTGCTTTCCAACCGAACCACGAAGTGAAACCAACAGGATCACATGCATACAGAACTATTCAAAAGCGTGCAGTTTTTTTAATGTAAGATTTTTTAAATGTTTTTGAAATAAGTACAATACTGTATACACTGTGAAATATTAGGTAACACTAACACTTTCGTTTAGGGACCAGTTCTCATTATTAACTAGCTGATTATTAGCATGCATATTTCCAGCATAATGGCTGTTTATTAGTACTTATAAAGTGAATATTAATGCCCTATTCTGCATGACCATTTTCTAGATTCCTTAATCATACTCCATATCTAAACTTAACAACTGCCTTACTAACTATTAATAAGCTGCAAATTAGTTTACTGAGGCAAAAGTTGTAGTTACTAGTTAAGAGCAAGAATTGGCCCCCAAACTAATGTGTGACTGAACATTATCACATTTTAAAAGAACTATTTAAATATGTTAAAAGGCAACGTATTCCTGTGATCAAATCTGAATTTTTAGCATAATTCGTCTTCAGTGTCACATGATCCTTCAGAAATCATGCTGATTGCTGCTCAAGAAACTACTACTACTATTCATTTGAACGAGAAATCATTTGTAAAATGAATATATTTGCTATTTGCTAAATATATTTGCTGTTACTGTTAAGTTTAATGCATTAATCTAATTTATCCTAGCTGAATAAAAGCATTCATTTCTTTATTTTCTTTCTTTATTTCTAAATAAATAAATACATTTATGAGGGGTGTAACGGTACACAGATGTCACGGTTCGGTACGTACCTCGGTTTGAGGGTCACAGTTCGATACGATTTCGGTACAACAGGAAAAAAAAAATAATAATCTACTATGCTAGGTTTCTTTTCTTTTACAATTGTATTGTATCTGGTTGGTTGAAAAGTCCAATTTTAATTTGACGCAAAATGCGATATCCGCCCTATCCTTCTCCCTATCTTTCCAAACCACAACAAACGCCAGTCTCCCTCCCCTGCAGAATGCGATACATCCACTCAACCAATCACACCATTCCACACATTGTAAACAGTAACTGACAAGCTACGCAATATCGCGTTCCTAATCGCAGATGAATCGCCTTCAATTATGAACGCGATATTGCGTAGCTCGTCAGTGATCTACGGCTCTGTGTATTAAATGCCGCTCCATCTGAACGCACGTGATGGAGATTTATTACTAATCACAAAACCGGCTTTACTGACGAGATGCGCATGACAATCGCATGCGATTTATAGTGCAGCCCTAAAATAAAACAATTATAATAATAATTTTGACGGCATTGATGAACCTGTGGTGGTTTCTGCGGTGGGGAAGAAACGTAAGCTTTTAATAAGATTAGTATTGACCAAGTTCAGAGGCTGTCATATGTGGATCAACTTACTTCGTTGTGTATTTTCAACAGTTTCAATATGAAAAATAACTTTTATATTGATTCAATGGATTTATTGCATTTTGGGAAAAAAATTATCAGATTTTATAATAAATCTTTGAAAATCTAAACCTGGATTTGAATTTTTAATGTTATTATAACCTAAAGATGCTATGTGAAAGTTTGAAACAGAAAATAGTGGTTTTCATCTTGACACTTTCTTTTACTCAATAGTACACATTTTTACTCAAATTAATCAAAATGTATTTATAGCGTTTTGGAACCAAACTCTTCATAT
>NW_015505429.1:1378562-1418224 GCF_001515645.1 Sinocyclocheilus grahami | reverse complement strand
TATATATATATATATATATATATATATATATATATAAATAAATTTGCACTAACCCCAAACTTTTGGACAGCATGTACAAAAGCATCATCTAACTTGCAGTGTGTTCTTTAATATCGCCAATGTGTATTTTTTCTTTCGCATTTGCTGCTTGACAAGTGCTAATTTTGATACTAATATTGATACTAAATACTAATCTTGTCTAAAGCTATCAGGCTCTACTTTCAGTGGTTCATGTGAAGACCCTTGGATACCTTGTTGAAGACCTCCATGTGATGTGATTGCCTGAGTGACAGTAAATGACTACTGAAACACGAAGACGGCTGCCCTTATTTTCCTTCCCACATTAGGATGTATAAAAGTGAGGGTGTCGTGCACAGTAATGCACTACACGCTGAACAGATCATGTGTCAGATGAGCACTTCGTGCCATCGCCGTGCTTCGTTTTTGTGACCTAACCGCACCGAGCAACGTGCTTTTGTGGGAAGCAAAACGATACTAGCGCAGAACAACAGGCTCTTACCGCAAAGGCTTATGGCACAATAAATGCACCTGGGCTGCCCTGGTCCAAAACAATCAGTATTTATGAGCCCAGGGACAGCCACTGTTGAAACATGCCCACCCAAATGAGGCTTAACAGTCTGGTGGCCCAGCAAACAAGGGTGTGCTTTCTCTCTGTCTCTCTTTCCCGCCGCTGGAAAATAATTTGCTGGAGGAAGTTTGCTCACATATTGAAAACCGCCAGCCATTGAGAGCTCCATGCTTTCAGAGCAAACAGGAACAATGGAGATTTTTGCAGGGGTTGAGCAGCGAGGTGAACAAATCTCCCTCTTCTACACAGACACAGCCTCGTTTCCTGCTCATTAGAGTTGAGAAAACTCAAACAGCCCCTGCCAGGGCCTCCACAGCCCCAGAGCCCCAAAACAAACAAGCAGCAAGAAAAGAACAAGAAAAAACAAAAAAAGCCACTCAGTCGTTTGACAAGCGGTTTGTTTTCCCTCTGTAGAGGAGACAGAAGTCACAATCTGCTCTCACTGCGGACACAGCTGTGAAGAAGTGCAGGCCGTCCTCTCGTGTGTGGATTTGTTCTAGCGCCCTACTGTCATGGGAGGGGTTCAAACAAAAGGGCTTTAAGGGCAAAGTTAAATTGAATGCCTTTGTAAGGATCCAATAACTCCGCTTCACAGCATGAAAGGTGGTGTTATTGGCCACTCGCATGCTGATCTCTCATGCTCTGTTCTTTAGCACTGCACACGATCTGCAGGACGCAGGTAAAACCCAAACGGGTATTAACATTCCAGGGTTTGGAAACAAGAACCGCTGGTTTTTATAACCCTCATCACCTCCCAAGACAAAACCATCTCACTTTCCATTCTCTGGAGCTGATTTTTTCATTTCAAATTTGTTCGATGTAGGATGAGTGCATCTATTTAAATCCCACGGTCATGTGGCATCTAAGACATCGGATGGCCACTCGCTAATAGACTTCACTGATTGGGACCAGGTGGAGATGTAGTCATACTGACCAATTTAAAACCCAGCTGGTGAATCACAAGCAGGCCTGTCCAAGTTACCATGGCAGCTCACGGCGCACACGTGACAGTCCGAAAGTACCGCTTCGCCTCTTCCAAATGCACACATAAAAAGAGACGGAATTAGATTGCTGGTGCTTAAGTAAAATCAAGAGACCTCGTTCTCCACAGAAATGCATTCTGACACACTACACTATTCGGTTAATGTGCATTAGCGATGATTTCAGCGTAATGCACTGTAATGTACTCATTTATACTGTAGCAATTTCTGCCCTCACAAAGTGCCTTTCTATAAACTCTCTGTAGTGTTTTCTGGTAATAATTAATGTCTGGAAGGATCGATTTCAAGTTAAGGCCCACTCAGCAATCACCCTGTGACTCTGTTTTTCCTCTTGTTTGGTTGCTGTCTGTTTTCTCTCTCTGTCAGAGATAGTATACCAAAGAAAAGATAAAGTATGGCACCACAAGAACACACACAATGCCAAATCCTTCACTAGCAACTACCCTGAGCAGAGACGACAAAATCAGTAGACAAGGGAAAATAAGTATACATGCACATACTTGCATGTGCAACATTTTGGGTCAGCAACATTTTTTTTAAAGACATTAATACTTTAAGCAAGAAATACATGTATCAAAAGTGCCAGTAAATACTATTTTAAGATGACATTCTATTTCAAATAAATGCTGTTCTTTTGAAAATGATTAAAGAATTCTAAAACAAAACAGCACAAATGTTTTCAACATTGATAATAATCAGAAATGTTTCTCGAGCAGTATTATCAGAATGATTTCTGAAGGATCATGTGACACTGAAGACTGGAGTCATGATGCTGAAAATTAAACTTTGATCACAGGAATACATTACATTTTAAACAGTTATTTTAAATAGTGATAACATTTCACAATACTATTTTACTGTATTTTGATAAAATTAATGCTGCCTTGGTGAGCATAAGATAATTTACACCTTTAAAAAAATTCCAAAACTTTTGAACGCTCAGTTTTTTCTGTTGCCAAATGTACACACCATGTATATCTGCATAAATATTAAGCAGCACGACTGTTTTCAAAATGTTTCTTGAGCAACTAATCAACATTAGATTATCAATATTAGAATGATTTCTGAAGGATCATGTAACACTAAATACTGGAATAATGATGCTGAAAATTCAGCTTTGCATCAGAAATAAATTACATTTTAAAATGTATTCAAATAAAAAAATGTTATTTTAAATGTTAATAATATTTCACAATATTACGGTTTTTACTGTATTTTTGATCAAATAAATACAGCCTTGGTGAGCAGAAAATACTTCTTTAAAAACATTTACTCTACTGAATATACATACATGTACTATTATTTATTATATACTGTATACACATATCCATGGGAAAGATGCTTATCTATACTATGAATATTATACATACACATTTATTTGTCTAAATAAGCCGTGTGTGTTTGTGAACTCTCATTGTATGTATGTGTGTGTCTGGTTGACAGTGTCTCTCTGCCAGGGCTTGTGTTTGTGTTTAGATGCATATGGAGCTTGCAGGCCTAAGTGAGCATTACAAGGCCAGCTGAGGAGTCCAGCGAGGGACCACAGGCTTGCGTGCTCTCTCCAAACCCTTCCATTTAGCCCTGCACAGAGCTGTGATTACTGAGAGAGAGGGGGAGCAGAAATGAGCCAAGGAGGATGTGCTGGCAAACACAGACATCTGTTTAAAGCCTGAGAGGGAAGCCCAGACTGCAGCGGGTTAACTAACGCTCTCTATGTGGGCCAGTGGAGCAGCCAGCACACATACATAAACTCACATGCATGTTCTCCGAGATTAAAAGAATGACGACCATGTAGTTTATGTAATACAGTACCAAACCTATGTCTATGAATCATGATTAAATCCATTTGCATGGTTTCACATGCAATTTAGAGTTCAAGTTCACACAAGCAGAGCCAAACAAGGACAGACGGTGGTGTCTTAGTGGTAAACATGCAGCGTTTTCATCTGGAGCTTCCAGACAGAGGACTTTGTCTCTCTTCAAAGCCACAAGGCTCCATATATCAGCGGCTAGAGCTTGCTGGGCTGTCAGCCACCCTGAAGCCCACATGCTGATTGTGAAATGGGGAGGAGAGAGGCAGGCCTCCTACCAAGCCTTGTTTAGCGCCTCAGGTCTTTGTCCTTCTCTGGCCCACCGCCACCTCATGCCCTCGGAGGCCAAAAAACAAAACAAGACCCTGTTCTTCAGGCTCAATAACAAAACAAGGACACAATCGACACAGGATTCGGCTCTTTAAAGGCAGGCTGGCTATTCTGGCGGACATGCATTTGTGAAAGCTGCGGCACTTAAAGTGAGCAATGAAGTCAGCATTTGACGACAACGGAGCATCAGATTAATCGTCTTTTTTATTAGACTCCAGGAGGAGGAATCAAATAGGTTCGATTTTCATTTGGCTGAATTTATTTTCACAAATCCACAAGGTTTGCTTCGAAAAATTTTTTAAGATATCTTTAATTTTATTCGAATTGGTGAAAATGTTCAAAGTGGTACCAAGATAAAAGGAATTTCCAAATCTAACAAAGCACATCCGTCTACATGACTCCTCTGGGATTGCGTTTGTGATTTGAAAGGCGTAATTGGAGGACAACAATGTCACTTGTTAAAGAAAGGTACAAAGCAGCCGAGAGGACCAGAGGAATGCCCTTCAACGGCAATAACTCACGGCTTAGAGTTGAGTAAATTGGTTACCAGAGGCTGGTGTTGGGTAAGGTTCGGCTTTAAGCCACTGCCTCAGAGTGAGGGGAGTACAGCGCAAAGGTTAACTCTATTATTGCAGGTTTCTGAACTGGAAAAAAGGGGGAATTGGAGTTTTGATTGGAAACAAATGTCAGGGGAGATGGGCTTGGCGAGGAAGTGGTTGGGTTCTCTTGCAACCAGAGACTCTATCTGAAATAAATGTGTGCGTGTCTTTGTTAGACATTGGTTTTTGGGAAAATTAACCTATTAAATCAATAAGCACAGAATATTAATACTCGTCTTCTGAAATGCACTGAGCCTTAGAATAAAGCAGTGGCTCCTTGAACAAACACCCACAGGTAGCCTCTTTTCTACTTAACACTCACAGACAAATGTCTCCACAGGTCACGTCAGGCAGAGAGCTTGATGGGACTCCTATTTTACTTCCTGTCAAATACCCCACCGCCTGTGCTTGACCTCGCTCCTAAAACAGCACTCAAGCCTTTCCGCATGGCTGACCCGCAGGACCCTTGCTCTCCTAAAAATCCACCACCTCAGACTGTTCAGAAGCTCTTGTTGTTACTAGTAAAGGAACTTTGAGAGGTAAAGTTTGTCGCCTGGTTCTCCATTTCCCGGGACCCCCTTGTCTTTCAACGCTGCCAGCTTGTCGGCCAGTGTGGCGGAACGGTCACGCTTCTAGCAAGAGAGGAAGAGATGTTTTGTCATCCCCATGTTGAGTAACATACCCAGAGCAGGGTTTGGTATCTCTCCGTCGAAGACGGCTCTTAACACACTTCATGTTCAATTGTGGACTACATCCATTATTGTGTGGTGTGTTTTGTTCGAGGCAGAGTCTCTGTGATTTGCGGTGAAACCAGTGTAGTCTAATTCCTTAGTGAAAGACTTTCAAGGTGCTGTCACATTTAATGTTGTTCAGAGAATTTTTGTATGCGAAATCCTGTCTTTTCAATGGAATGGAATCAATGCAATCTGAATTTTGCATGATTTTGTAAAGGGTTCAAGTTATGTGGAGTTGCCATGTTGACCGACAGACATCTGCTTGGTTTGAAATTGACCTTTGTGTGAGCTGTGCTTCATACATTTCTATAGTACTGACAATAGTCAATGACATTTTTGCCCACAAAAAAAAAAATTCAATTAAAAACAAAAAACAAAATCACAGATATTTTGTTAATTTGATCATACCTTTATGATTTTTTTTTTTAGTGAAACAAAAAACAATGTAGTACAATCCCTGAACTATTGACTCAAATGAGCTCAAATGATTCTCTTTAGTGAACTGAGAAACCAGTGTAATCTGATTGCTGAATGAATTGTTATTGACTATACAGTTCCAGTTATAGATCAAACTATGGTAACACTTTATTTTACAGTGTCCTTGTTACACGTTACATGCACTTACTATTATAACAACAACACATTATGCATAATTACATGCAAGTAACCTTAAAGGGATAGTTCACCCAAAAATGAAAATTCTGTCATTAATTACTCACCGTCATGTCGTTCAAAACCTGTAAGACCTCCGTTCATCTTTGGAACACAAATTAAGATATTTTTGTTGAATGGACCTTTATCACAGCGGAACTGATGCCCGTCGAAGCAGTATCGATTATTCCGGTTATGTATATTTTTCAATATGCTGTAATCACCTAGTTGAATAAAAGCCTGTTAAAATGAGCATCTGCAGGATGATTTCAAAATCCGGACATTTTCATAGACAGACGAAGAGATATTCTGATGATAACTGTGCACAGAATTGACTCCAAACTCAACGGAACTTGTAGTTTTAATCCAACGCAACTCACCACACCGTGTCAAGTGTTCATTTAAATAGTGACTGCGATGCTGCAGTGTGTGCGAGACCTGATGAATAAGATCAGAATGTACATATTTATTCATTTGTATAACATTTTAGTCATTATTCTGTCATTTTTCATTGACATTCATTCCACTCAATGTAACTCACATATTTATGCCAAAATTCTTAATTAATATTTAAAGTCACGCTGTCAACGCGATATACTGTTTAAGATTAATTAGTCAAAATGTTCAACATTGTTACATTTCTTTAAGGCAACGCCCGTGCATTCATTCATCTCTTTTAATACTGCTCTTACGAAAATTAACCAAGGTATGTGTAGTAAAACTGTGGCAATACAAATGGAAATCAGTACGCGGAAAAATTTAATAAAACATGGTTACTACATATTCACTATAGTAAAAAACATTTTTATAAGGGTGTTTATCAGTCAAATTCATTTAAAAAATGTAAACAGGTATGAAATATGATCAGTAAGAGAAAAACATTGTTAATGAGAAGACGAACTTGACTGCAGCAGGTTAGTTGGGAAATACATTTATTTATTCAGAATGCACATTTGGAAGGGAAATATATTAATAGCAACATTTCAGCAGGTGATATGAGATGTAGGCCTAAACATCCTCAGTTTCGAAATGCATACTACGCAGGAACGTTCTCCCGCGTAATATTTTAGAAGGACCTTAATTCATCCCACCGCATCTCATCCGTGTTATGTCAGGAAATCGTGAAAACTAAGGCAGTGTGTCGTTGTTTAGAATAAAAGCAGCCAGGTACGCTGCAGTAACGCCAGTGAACGAAAGGAAAGAGAGGATTCTCCCATTAGTTTTGACTGCGTTGCGACGGGACCGGTTGTGGCGATACATTGCTTCACTTACCAGATATAGGAAATATGATAAAGGTCCATTCAGAGAGCTTTCTGACCCTCCCATAGACAGCAATGTCATTAACACGATCAAGGTCCAGAAACGTAAAGATCGGTAAAATAATCCATGCGACCTCAGGGGTTCAACCGTAATTTTACGAAGCTACGAGAATACTTTTTGTACGCAAAGAAAACAAAAACAATGACAATTAATTAAACAATTCGTTCAAGTATCCACTGAACTTAAACAGCATATGCTGTTCTGTGTCAGCTGCGCCACGCGGATACATTTTCTACGTTGTTTATGCTTTGATTTGAACGAAAATAACCTATCCACGTGACGCTGTTTATGTTCAATGGATACTCTCCAAAATGCCGCTAGAGTGATGCGGAGGAGACAAATTGTTTAATAAAGTCGTTATTTTTGTTTTATTTGCATACAAAATCTCGTGGCTTCGTAAAATTACAGTTGAACCACTGATGTCACATGGATTACCGATCTCCTTGCTTCGTTTCTGGACCTTGATCGTGGTAATTATATTGCTGTCTATGGAAGGGTCAGAGAGCTCTCAGAATGCATCAAAAATATCTTAATTTGTGTTCCGAGGTCTTACGGGTTTAGAACGACATGAGTAATTAATGAGAGAATTTTCATTTTTGGGTGAACTATCCATTTAAGCCAAACCCTAATCCTAACCATATAGCAAGTACATGTAGTTAATTTATATTACTCAGTACTTAAATATATATAGTAATTACACTGTAACAAGGACACCTTAAAATAAAGTGTAACCGAAACTATTAGACTGCATGTTTTATTTGTGTAAACATATTTGTAAGAATTCAGTTAGCCTAATTTCTGATTTGCTAACTGATATGATAACAGATCGGAACACTTGGCAACCGACTGCAGAGAGCAAGAGCTGCATTCCTTTAAGCAAATATTTCTTCCTAAAGTACTAAAATAATCGTTAATGGAATAATTAAAGAGCTGAAACGTTAGGAGGATTCTGAATGAGAATCATTAAATTCTTTACGATTTCCATGCCTTTTGCCATCCAGAAACCTACACCGCTCTTTCAGGATATGTGCTGTTGTAGTAATCTAATTTTGAGGTATAAGGTACTAACTGTGTTGTGATCGTAGCTAATCGGTATTCACACGGAGCAATTTGGAGCAGCAAAAGGGCGAGATTCTCATACTGCTGAAGTCTGGAGCGAGTTTCCTTCCTGGCAGTCTCTTTGGAGTGTGTATTATTACTCACACATTTGTATGACATTAGGCACTGCTGGTCTGCTGAGAATAAACCGCAGTACCTGCCAAGCGGCACGAGGACACGCTAAGCATACGTTGACCTTTGTGGTAAAATTCTCACATTAGAGAGTTTTGGTGTAAAAAGGCGTTCATGAATCGTGCATGGCACGAAGAGGGGGCCGTCAGAAGGTTTCAAAACAGATCAGGGTATTTTGCGTCTCTCATTAAATGAATAAATAAACAAAATTAGCATTGCAGCAGCTGGGGCCGCATGACACTTAACGACTGTAGTAATTGTCAAGACAACAACCATTAACTATGACTTTTGCCTCAATAAACTCCTAATTTGCTGCTTATTAATAGTTAGTAAGGTAGTTGTTAAGTTTAGGTATTGGGTAGAATTAGGGATGTAGAATATGGTCATGCACAATATGTGCTTTATAAGTACTAATAAACAGCCAATATATCAATAATAGACATGATAATAAGCAACTAGTTAATAGTGAGAATTGGTCCCTATTTTGTTTTGTTTGTTTGTTTATTTGACAAAAAAAGTAGTAAATACACTCTATTCGTCAAGGATAACACAATAAAGTTTAAAACAAAACTTATTTCCATTGTGGTCCTTGATGTAAAGCACAAACTTCACTCACGGTAACAGGTACACTGGCACTACATTATAAATACAAAAATTACAATAAAATTCCACATCTACAAAAATGTACAGTCACAAATAACCACGTACATAATACAAATTCATCAACAAAACAACCGGGACTCCATTTTCAACAAACGTTTCCTCAGAAAGAACCCCATCAATTTCTACTCTCTGAACTCTCCCAGTTAAATAAGAATTCAACCAGGCTATCACTTTACTTGAAAAACCCATGACACTTAACTTATCTAAAAGTATTGAATGATTTACAGTGTCAAACGCTTTCTGGAGGTCTAAAAGTACCATACCACACATTTTACCTTCATCAATCTGCCTTCTTATAAACTCTGTTAAATAAAGTAAAGAAGTATCAGTCGAATAAGATTTCCTAAAACCTGACTGAAAATCATAAATTAAATTATTCTTACTTAAATACTCATACATCTGTTTATACACAATCTTTTCTCAAATTTTTGAGGCCACATTAAGAATGGAGATTGGACGATAGTTTCCAGGATCGTATCTGTTACCTTTTTTGAATAACGGAATAATTTTAGCTAACTTCATATCAGATGGAAATATACAATTTTCCAAGGAAAGATTAACAATAAATGTAATAGTTGGAGCTATAATATCCGCAGCATCTCTTAAGAATCTAGCTGGAATATCGTCCAGCCCAGTTGACTTGGACACCTTAAGCTCTTCTAGCATTTTAGTAATTTGATTTACATTAACTTTAGCAAAAGAAAAACTATTTGGCAACACCCCTTGTTTTAAATAAAATCTCTTAACAAAATCAATCCCATAATTTCCTTTGGACAGAGGAAGCTTATCAACTAGACTATTAGCAATTAATGAAAAGAGCGAATTAAATTTATTATCGCCTTTATTTTTTATCAAATTCTATCTTGCCATCAATATCTAGACCTACCTTAGATACAGAAAATTTCGATTTACCAATTGAATGGAACCTATTTAACCCCTTCCCCAGAGATTTAGGATTTTTTTTTTTTTTGCGATAATGTACAGTACACAGAAATGAATGTGTGTGAATGTGAAATATAGAATTTAGTTTATACAAATTTATTATGCAAGAACATCCCTGCTAAAATAATATATAGTCTAAGGCTGGTTTTAGAGGGGTTTCAGCCAAACCAGCTAAACACCAACTTTCCCAGACTGGAAGACCATCTTAAACTAAACTAAAACCAGCTGAGGCTGGATTAAACAGGTCTTTTTAGCCAGGAAAATAGACTGTGGAGGGATAATGGGGACATAAACCAGCATCGCCATGCTCAGTAGGAACAACTACGTTGTTTAATTATAATTTAGCATATTTATTTGACCGCAGAATTTTGTGATTGACCAATCAAAATCAAGTATTCCGGAGTGGCGTGTAGCAGTTAAGCATAATCTCGTGTGATATAAGGCTTATTATATCAATATTAGGTGAAAATATCATCGTGCAACAAAACAAGCGCATATACTTTTTCTAGTCTGTTTGGAAGACAGGAATTGGATTACCCTTTCATGAATGTGTGTGCGCTGTGAGGATGGGAGGAAGTGTTGTCAGGGCTCCAGTTCCGTGACCTTGGGCCAGGAGCGAGTGTAACCAGGTGAGGGCCTGGTGGGGCCCAGCCAGGCGGCTCAGTTTTCACTCAGCAAATTTCATTAATATGGGCTCCCCAAAGAGCCTTTCATGTCCACAGTCAAAAGCTCTTCCGGACTGAGTGGGCTCATTTATTGAGAAGCGTGGCTGTGCTACTTAAGGATGGTGTTCGGTTATTACTGGAACCCAGGGCATTTTTCGGGTGATTAATGTGTGTGTGTGTGTGTGTGTGTGTGTGTGTGTGTGTGTGTGCGTCACTGTGGGAGTGAGTGACTGTATCAGAGAGCATAATTCTCGGAAATAAGTACTTATAACTGCAGTCGGTCTATGTAAGCTAATGCGCTCTGAAAGTGAAAAATCGTTCCCGCTCTGATGGGATTGTGTTTAAGTGCTATGATGCGTCTTGTGTGAGGGGACACTGAAGGTCAGGACACTCTCAAGGCTAATTGAAGGCAATGAGGCCTTGCGGCCTGAATCCAGGGTTGCCGCTTTAAAAACAAACGACACTACGTTACAGAGCTAACCGCTTACATACAGAAAGCATGCATGCCAATCAAACAGCCATGCACTGTGCTTTATCTCATTATGAGGAAACCCTCCGAGACAAATATGTAAAGTATTCCCTTCAAAGCTGTGAAAACATCCAAAGTAACAATAACATGGCACAGATGCAGCTTTCACACCCTGAGTATTAAATCATTCAAACAAATGATAGAATAACACTCCAGGCTAGGATAAATAAACATTTGATCTAGATGTCAAAGTCGCTCAAATATAAACATTTTATGTATTCTCATAACATTCAGTGCCAAAATTTCTTCTACGGAAAAAGGATTTTTTTAGGAATATCCTGGATATTATTTTAAATAAAATGAAAGTGAATGATGACTGGGACTGTCAAGATCCAATGTAACAAAATGGCAAATGTCATAGCGCACATGACTTGCACTTCAACTGTACTATAAGACACCTGAAGCTGGAGTTGTGTGAGAAATGGACCAAAATTTTTACTGTACTTTTGAGAAAAACTTTTAAATTTTAATTCGGGCTGATTTGGTTATCAACTTACTGATTCAATGGTCCAGACGAAGCAGTTTTAGTCTGTTCATACAGAGTTCTGGCATGAAACTCTAGATGGCGCAGTCTGATAGGTCTAACTCAATCTGACCTAATGACATCATTATCACATGGCACAACTGATTGGTTCTCTCCTGTATCGGTAGCCAATGAGCTCGCTGATCAACATTCAAATATATGACTAGTGCTTGCTGTAGCAGTTGCAGCTTGCTTCAGAAACCCTCCACCTTCCCCAGCTCCACCTGCATAGATCTGCTACGAGGTGATTCATGTATGCTATAGGGGTTATTTATATGTGTTATATGTGCAGATTTCCTACATGCTCACAGCAGCTTGTTGTGAATGTATTGGCAGTAGCAAGTCTCGATACTTGCTCTGCCACAGCAGCAGCAGCAGCGTAGCAGATCTATTCCGCCAAGACCAAATATATTAACATTGTCATGTACATTACCATGCCAATCCCTCCGAGAGTTGTCATGACAGAACTCACATAAAGTTATCAGTAGGCTTTCAGAAGATTTGTATGATCCAATTTGAAGACTCTTTAATGGTGATTTTGGCCTATTTGAAGCATGAAAGCTTCATTCCCTATTCATTGAAATTTAATGGACAAAACTGACCGGTAAAGTTTTTCAAAATTTCCCCTTTTACATTCCACAGATGAGTTAAAGTCAAGTTTAAAATGACATGAGGTTTAAAAAAAACTTGTGTGAAATAATCCTCTAAAGCAGAGCTTGTTCCCATTTTATGGATGTTCCCTCAAAAATGGTAAAGAATGCCACTCACTGAACCTTCCTGGAGCCGCCAGTCTGCCAATGGAATGGTACAGCAAATCATCACACATGTGAATCATCATAAAAAAGGCGACAGTTTTGTCACCGGAGCCAATGTCAAGCATTCGGCAGCGTTTCCTTAACAACCGTGTTTGGGTATCCTAGAGCCAAGGGAGATTCTTAATGGATTGAGTTAGGTGTGATAGATTTATAGTGATAAAAAAATCCTCTTGAGATTTATGAAACTGTTTTTGTTTTTGTTCTAGACAATGGTTTTGTAAGAGTGCATTGGGGTAATTACATGAGGGTTGTTAAAGAACATAATGTCTCTGCAAATTAACGCAATTTACCCAGAAAAGACTTGGGAATGAAAAAAGTCGCAACCATTGCAAGTTACTGAATTCGCTGTTTATTGCATGCAATCAATCTCAGAATAATGATTGATTTGAATGTCTGTTTCAAATTATGTGAATGAAAAATCTATACACTGCAAATGGAGGCTGTCTCTAAATGTCATTTAATCACTGACAGAGTAATTATTCGCCAGGAACCACACTAGTCTATCAAGACCGGGCTACCCATTCCAGACCAGCCCACAGAATTAAAGCAGCTTTGGGGGGCCATGTTAGGATTAAAGTCCTTGTTCCAGGAATCTCTGCGTTAATGAATGTCATAATTAGAATCAGAGAGCCTTTGCTCAGTGAGGTTCACAGTCCCAGGCATTACACCATGTAATTTGACTTGTTTATCCCGAGGACGCCTGGCAGCTGCCCATAGTGGCTTCCACTGCAGTGAGTCAACGGAGCGGGACACCTTCTTCCTTTGTGACCGTCGCTGTTGTGACATCACAACAACTCATTCTGCTTTCTCCTCCTCATTTTGGCCTCTGTTCACAGGAGAAAACGGGACAAAGGATGGGATGGGATGGGCTCTCCAAGCAACCCTAAACCAGGCCTATCTGTGATGTCCCCTAATGAATCCAGGCCGAAAATAAGCGGGACTAAAGGGATAGTTTACTTTCAGAATGAAAATTCTGATAATTTACTCTCCCCATGTCATCCAAAATGTTCATGTCTTTGTTTCTTCAGTCGAAAACAAATAAGGCTTTTGAGGAAAACATTCCAGGATTTTCTCCATATTATCGACTTCAATGGTGGCCAATGGGTTGAAGGTCCAAATTGCAGTTTCAATGCAGCTTCAAAGGACTCTAAACAATCCCAGCCGAGGAATAAAGGTCTTATCAAGTGAAACGATCGGTCATTTTCTATGAAAAATACAAATTTATATACTTTTTAACCACAAATGCTCATCTTGCACTAGCTCGAAGTCACGCATTACATAATCATGCATGCGTGACGTAGGTGGAAGTACTGATCCAGTGTTTACAAAGCGAACGTGCAAAGAAAGTCAAACGCCCTTTACAAATAAAAGGTAAGAAAAAACGATGTCAGATGATTTTGAAGTTGGAGTAGAAAATGAGATGGCCCCAAACCACAGGTCTGTCAACTGCTCCGTTGACACATCGTAAAAAAACAGCGTCTGCGTGGCCGCCACAACTCTCTCCCGTCACATGAAAAAGCGGGCCAGTCTGGAAGCGAATCAGACGCACGTGCATTAGCGGCCTCTAAGGCGCCTTGATTAGGCTTCGTTAAAAGAGCTTTATAGGTGGAACATGGCCTCAATTAGCATGTTGAGAATCTTGGGGGTTAATTGTCGGGGCCAGAGGAAATGGCGAAAACTTTAGCGGCCACGCATCGCGATAAGAGTCTCAGATCGTAGTACATACACAAATGGCTCACGGCTTGCGCTAATCACCCGCAATTACGAAGCCTTACAGAAACAAACGCATGAAGCCTAATGAGACATTGAGGTTTGTTTCTGTACAGATAGAAGAGGTCGGCCGAACCACATGAAGAAAAACACTTTGCCGGTCAGGGTCAGCGGTGATTACTGAGCCTGCGGCCTAGACATGTACCCTCTCCATGGACCATTAAAGCCACATGGACTGTGCTCTCCAGGCTCCTTACATTTCTGTGAAGCACACACACATTCACCAACATGACAGTGCCCAGACACCTTTCATAAAACAGTATGACCATATGAGGGAGTGACGCCTGCAGCACCTTGTGCACGGCGGCTTTCAGGCCTACAAAAGGACCTTTAATCAATCTCACATGCTTTTAAATGGGAAGCGTTGATGCGTCGCTTGGAAAAAATGGGAGAAATTCAAACTATGCTCTTTGAGGTCATCATGTACGCACCAGATGACTGCAAATCCCTCACATCAAGTCCATCCCTGGCTTGGATAAAGGAGTAGAGAGTTGACGGACATTAAGATTTACCTCCTTGTTTGTCTCACATTGTAAATATGTAGGTAGATCGGTCTAGTGACACATATGATGTTCAGTCAAAGGACACCCAATCAACGGAGCAGGCCCAGTAAACTCCCCAATGTCTCCTCAGCCAACAGCTAATCAACATTAGGACACACCTAATAAAAGCCTGACATACGTACTCCTCATGGTGGGGAGGGACTTAAGAGAGAGATAAGATCAACGTGGCTGTAATCTGTGACATACACTACTTTTCTTCATTCACAAGTCGTCACTCTTGTTTTGCTTACTTTCTTTCATGTGGCCTTGAGAAGTTAATAAGAAATGAAATTATATTATGAAAGTTGATCACAGTAGATATACACTACCATTCAAAAAATTCGGGTCATTAAGATTTCTTTTATGTTTTTGAAAGTCTTATGCTGACCAAGGCTGCATTTATTTGATCAAAATTAATATTGTAAAATATTATTACAATTTAAAATATATTATTTAAAATATTTAAGCAGTATTATACATGGAAATAAATATTACATAAATAAGTGATTTCCTGATTTATTTCACATTTTTAAAGAATTTGAAGCTTATTTTCCCTTTCCCGTAACATGTCCAGCTTTAAATTTGGACTACAAAATGTAGCAAAAATAATTTTAAACAACTTGCATATATTTGCATAAATTAATTAATTATTAAATGCCTCTCTCAGTTGACCTTCAGTGTAAGTCACATGACGACTGCTCATCCAATCACCCGGACTCCTCAAAACAGAAAGTGTCAAATCTGTGGCAGAGAGCTCACAGCCAGATACTTTTCTGTGGTTTACAGCAGAACGAAAAAGACTTCAGCTTTTATTTTCTTTGGTTTATAGCATTGCAACACTGTCATCAAGACCCTGGGAATTAGGGATCTCAGTTTTCACTTCACATTACCCCTTCTTCTCCATGATTAATAGGTGCAAGTAAATATATTTTTTCTGAAATTGAGAAAACAGATAGAGGGAAAGTAATGTGGTTGAGTGTGCCCAAGTCAAACAAGAAACATGTTGTTCTAAAATCATCTCCCTTTGCTTACCCCAAAAACCCCTCGCCCCAGTACACCCTTTGGGTGCAAAAGAATCGTCCACAACCTCATCTTTAACGTGTGTTTGTGTTTTTCCCATGTAAGATGAAGCCATTTTTTTGCTCTTTGTAAATAAGACATAGTTTATTGGACGTGGCGCTGGCGCTGATCACATTGTGTCAGGTTTCACATTCATCTCAACCTCTAGCTCCTTGAGGAAACCACTGTCATCATTTCTCAATGCTGCGTGCTTGCTCAGACGGCTTTGTAAGAAACACAATCTTCTTTTCCTTTTCAGTGGGAAAAGGCTACTTCAGCGCAGCCTCTATTTATTTTTATTTAGTTTGTGTGTTTCTTTTTCAGGTTGTTTGTATATTGCTTCAAGCCACTGTTGATAAAGATTCCCAAGGCTAATAGGGACCCAGGCTTTTCTGGCCCTGTTATTTTCATCTTGGAAAGCACAGTTAGCCGCTTCTGCGACACATGGCATAATGATCTACGTCTGATTACAGACTCTCTTGGGGCATGTGGCTGTCACCCCATAGTGCGTCTTGCAATGTTTGTGCGCCAAGTGTGTAGGAAAGCAGTGAATCACATACGACCCTCCAGAGTCCTGATCATAGGAAGAAAAATCTTGTTTTGTTTTTCTAGGCAACATCTGCATTGTGTTGAAGGTCACTAGAGAAGGCTGGGTGGACAGCTCATTCTCCCACACGCCTTGGGTGTTACTTTACAGTAATTATTTGGTTATTGAAACGATATAGCTGTGTCAAAGTGTTATGTTTTTGACAAAAGCATCTTTTAAATTAAGTCAATACTTCACATCATATTCAATTTTAGTTTGACTAAAATGGCATTACATTTTAGACAAATTAAATCAAATATTCAGTCATTCTATGTATTACCTGTAAGAAAACAGACCAAAAATGGCTTCATCCTAAAAGGCTAATGGGAAAAACATGCAAACACAAGATAAAGGGATAGCGCACCCAAAAATACTGTTGGCGGTAGCCATTGACTTTCATGGTATGGAAAAAATTCCATCAACTGTCAACTGTTTTATTCTTTAAACAATCTTCACAAAAAATGTAAATAAATCTTATGTGTTCAATAGAAGAAACAAACTGATACAGGTTTGGAACAACTTGAGGGTAAGTAAATGATGATTAATTTTTTTAGGTGAACTCTCTCTTTAAGGAATGATTATGATTGAAGAGCAAAGGAGTTTTAAAGTAACTAAAGGGAGATGATTCCACAGCAACTTACAGAAAAAGGCATATACTAGTGCATATACTTCATATACTAATGCATATACTACATATACTAGTGCATATACTACATATACTAGTGCATATACTTCATCTTCTAGTGCACATACTGTACTTCCTATTCTAGTGCATATAAAGGATATACTAGTGCATATACTACATATACTAGTGCACATACTGTACTTCATATTCTAGTGCACATACTGTACTTCATATACTAGTGCATATACTTCATATACTAGTGCATATACTACATATACTAGAGCATATACTACATCTTCTAGTGCACATACTGTACTTCCTATTCTAGTGCATATAAAGGATATACTAGTGCATATACTATATATACTAGTGCATATACTTCATATTCTAGTGCACATACTGTACTTCCTATTCTAGTGCATATAAAGGATATACTAGTGCATATACTATATATACTAGTGCATATACCACATATACTAGTGCATATACTACATATACTAGAGCATATACTACATATACTAGTGCATATACTAATGCATATACTTCATATACTAGTGCATATACTACATGTACTAGTGCATATACTACATAAACTAGTGCATATACTTCATATACTAGTGCATATACTTCATATACTAGTGCGTGAACTAGTGCATATAAAGCACATACTAGTGCATATAAAGCATATACTAGTGCATATAATACCTCACTGCTCTTTTTTGTTACAATACCTCTCTCTTCATTGTTTATATCTATATTTATGTCTATTTCTAGTCTGCCAATTGTTGTGTGCTGCTAAACTGTTTTTCGTTGTTTTTTTTTCAAATAATGAAGATCTATTCTGTTTTATTCTATATTCACAACGTGACATACATTCTGACTAGGACATAACTTAAGTCAGGTTCACTCGTGCAGTTACATCATTTTGCGCAAAAATATACAGATACAATAATATTATGTTCATGTTGTTCATATATTTGTAGAATCATATATTTTTTCGTTAACAGTACATTATAGTTTACTTAATTATTGTCATAAAATATGTTTTTTGTTTAGTCTTAGTAAACAGAAATTCTAAAAATACTCTGCTAATGAACATTTTTGTGGGTAAAGGTGTGGTCAGATTTACGAGGATTTTTTTGGCAAATTTTCGCTGACAAAATAATTAAATTTCAATAGGAATCCACATTATTTTCTCCACAAAAATAACTGGTTCGGTTGGTCATACCAACTCACCACAATTTCTTGGTTTAAAAGTGACATCTGTGTGAGTTATGATTCATAAATTGCTACACTATCGACAACAGAACATGGACCTTTTTCCAATGATTTTTCACATTTTAACAATGATTTGTAGGGGATGTTTTAATTTACAACCCTCCCCACTTTATAAACTATTTCCATGATACAATATACAGCCTAAGATCATAAGTGGTGGCACAATTCAACACAGATGCACCCTGGACTTCCCCTCTATGCTGTTTTATTTTCATAGACAAGTACCTGTCCAGCTATGAGTAAACATAACAACTCACTCATAACACCCACTGAAAAGCGTCACCCAAACCTGTGCCAGAAACAACACAAAGCAAACCGCACTTACAAACACATACAACGGCAATCTAAGATGAACTCCTTCTGGGGCCCAGTTTATGTTGGCGTGCCGAGTTAAACAGAGCCAACAGAGACAAAGCAGGGGGAGAGAAACGACATAATGTAACAATTTATCTGTGCATATTTCCCAGATTTGATGTCCAAAGACTCTATTGCAGAGTTCCCAAGCATGCTGTATAGATAGCAATGAAGCATGCATATTCAGCTAGCAGCTTGTCTAAGTGTGCGTTTTGGGTGCGTAATGACCAACCGCTCGGCGTTCGAGTTCAGCCAAGTACCTCCTCGCAATGCGGTGGCCAGAATGACTAATGGAGGTTTGAATATCTGAACTCGCTTTGTGGAGTCGCACAGGAAGATAAAAGAGAAAAACAACAACGAGAAAGTTGAGGAGAAGCGTCTGTTTTCACTTAGGTCCTCTGTGCGCCACAAACCTTCCCATTGTTGCCTGAAGGAGGCTGGCTGCGAGCGTGGCCTCGGATCATAAAAAGAAGCTGTAATTAGCTAAGTGACAATTGAGTCCGTAATAAAAGAAGGGCAGCCTGGAAGTGAACCCGAACTGTTAGCTTTCTTTCACTCTCATAAACTGACCAGAGCGTTTTGTTTAGCGTGCCACTCTCACTGTAAACCGGCCCCGGAGCGTGTGTGTGTGTGTGCGGGTGAACTGGCAAGCCAGTTCTGGATGGCCGGGTCGGTGACTGGGAAGTTAGTTAACTGAATCGCCTGATCTCTCAACTCAGTTGGCACATCTGGCATGCTGACTGTGCCGCTTTGAGCCAACTCAGGCATGTCAAAAAAAGCTCTGACATTTGACCAGAGCGTTTTCGTTGGGATTTCAAGCATCTTGACATCCGCAAGACAAGTGCTTCTATGCTAGAGCCAAGCACAGAAGCTAGACTTGACTCGCTGTTGATTCAGATGTTCTTGTAAATACAGCAGCGTGGTGCAAAAGTGCTGGCCTGTCAGAATGCTTTCCTTGCCTTTTGTGAAGGGCAAAACAGCCCCGCTGCCAGCCAGGATGAGCTCCGCTGCTCTAATAGGGCTTTGTTTGTTGTTTTACTTACCCTGGCTTTTCCGAGATGCACACTTCTGTAGGAAAACATTCCTCGGACTCGTTTTTTTGCTTTGTTCACACTTGCAAAAATAAACGGCACAGTTAATACTTCCAGTAACAAGGATATCAAGATGGGTTCAACAGTTTAACGACCCAGAGGAAACTCTAAACCTAAATAAAACCGTGACGTCTAATGTATACAATTACTCTAATGCCTCGAAATGCACTGAGATACACGATACCAGGTTTAACATTGGCTTAAAATGTCTGATTTCAAAGTTAGGTTTCATCCTGTTCAATCTTGTCTATACTCCAGAACACTAAGGCCCCGTCCACACGGAGACACGTTTAGCTGTATACGCATACATTTTGTATCGTATAAGCGTTTCGTCCACATGGATCCGGCGTTTTGGGAGAGTGAAACCGATATTTTTTTAAACCGGGTCCCAGAGTGGATAAATCTGAAAATGCCGCCCTTGCATTTTCGTGTGGACAGCGAATCCATATATTTTCTGAAACGATGACGTCATCAGCCCACGTCTCGCCGCTAGTCAGACACATGAACAAACACTGAACGATTGTCTTTTTATTAACTAACATTAACACAGATTAATAAATGTATTGTTCCATGTTCGTTTGTATACCGCGCGCAAGGTTTATGCACATAGTCTAAGTCTTCTTCTCCGTTTTTAGTGTATCTCTGTGGCAGAATTACAGCGCCACATACAGGTCTGGCATGTATTCTACATCGTTTTGTGTGGTTTTGTGTGGATGCAGATATTTCTTGAGATGAGGGGGAAAAAAAGATCGGATAGGGAAAGCTCTGGCTTCGTGTGGACGTAGCCTAATTCGCCATATATATGTAAAATTAATATACACTATTTTTATCTTTTAGCAGCAAGGATGCATCAAAGTGATCCAAAGTGATATTAAGTCACTTGCATTGTTACATAAACATTCTGTTTCAAATAAATGCTGCTCTTTGAACTTCTATTCATCAAAGAATCCTGAAACAATTGCATCAGAGTTTACACAAAAATATTAAGCAGCACAGCCATTTTCAACATTGATAATAATAAGAAATGTTTCTTGAGTAGCAAATCAGCATATTAAAATGTTTTCTGAAGGATCATGTGACACTGAAGACTATAGAAAATATGCTGAAAATTCAGCTTTGATCACAGAAATAAATTACATTTTACAACATATTTACAAATGTATTTCAAATTGTAATATTTCACAATATTAATGTTTTGTTAATGTTAATTTTACTGTATTTTTAATCAAATAAGTGCAGCCTTGGTGAGCATAGACCTCTGTCTACAAAAAAATAAAACAATTAAATAAATAAATACACTTACATTTACATCATATTATAAATATAATATAGTTTATAATAAATAATGTATTATTATATACGTTTTTAAAAATGAAAAATTATTATTATTATTATTATTATTATTAAAGAAGGTTCTTTTGTTTACTGAATTTTCACTGAAATACACAATTTTTTAAAACTTTTTAAACACACACACACACACAAATCATGTAGCTCTAACCCTGGGCTTTTAATAAGTGGTGTAGCATTAGTGATCTTTACCGAACAGATTAAATCTACACAGTGAAAGTGTGCTGGTTTGTGTCTGGGTGATGTTAATGGGACTATAGCGATGATAGAGCGGCAGCTCTTTCATTTTTCAAACTCAGGAAGAGGCTAAAGGTTCATTTGGAGGCTGTGCTGCCAAAGCACAGCTGAAGGAAGCTCAGAGTGCGTGTTCACTGCAGTGCATTCGTTCTTGCTCTTTCAAACATGTGCAAGCAGTTCTGCCCATTTAAATCCAATTATCTTCTCAACCAGTCGTCATGGGAACCACCTGTGATAAACACCCCAGCAACATAATGGCCCCAAACTATTTCCCAAATTATAGGCGCCCTCAATCAACACAACGAATTAGGCCTTTTCCCCTCTCTCTGCTTCTGTAGAGCGGGATACTCTATCTGAGCGCTCTTTCTCCTGAGACACATCTTGGCTGAGTCCAGAGTGCAGATCATTGTAAAAACTCGAACCAAGTACCAATGCACGCATTTCACATTTTGCATGTTAGTAATTACAGGTGATGTAAACTAAAATCCAGATTGCATGTTTGAACAGAATTTCTTCCTATGCTGTTTCCAAAAGAGCCACAAAATACATTTAAAGCAGCATGCAATAGAAATTGGCTTGCAGCTATTATTTTATCAGGTCAACATGAAAAGACATTAGCAATTAATTTTACTTCTATTATTTTGAATATTTTATTGTGAAAAAATATTTAAAATAAAATAAATTAAATACAATTAAGAATTTGATTTGATTTGATTTTATATTTATATTATATTTTATATTTTATATTTTATATTTTATATTTTATATTTTATAGTTTATATTTTATTTTATTTTATTTTATTTTTTTTATTATTTTTTATTTCATTTTATTTTTTATTTTTTTGTAATGTAATTGTATTTTATATATATTTTAGTCTTGAGTTGGATTAGAAAGTTGCAGTTCAACCATTCCAGAATGGAGACACTAGTTGGTAGGTTGAAAAAATTAGATGGCTTAAACCAATGAAATATACATAAAAAGGAACAATGACATTAAAAAGCAAACATGGTCAAAAAAGTGATTTCATGTTTACTCTCTAAGCATTTGTGATGTTACTGAGCTTTTAAATCCATCATCTTTACATAAATTTCCCTGCAGGTTTCCTCTTACTTTTATCAACATCATTTACGCAGGGCAACATGAAATCAATAACGAAATAGTGATAATTAATCCTGCCTCTAGCTAAGCTGATTAATAGAGTCACAAGGATTCAATGTCAGATAATCAGTGGAGCTAGAACAGCAAATGCGAAGAAGTCCGAAAATCTTTAAACATGAATACCGCAGTACAAAACCACTTTTTCTAACGCCATGTAGATTTATCTTATCATACTTAATATTGAAAACATCTGGCACTGCTATTACGACACAGCACAGACCGTTAAGTTAATTTTTAACAATCAGGCCTTACTAAAACAAAATAAATCAATAGTTTACTCTGCATTACAGCCTGACCCAAGATTCTCTCTGGTGGGTCTGTGGAGGCGTGCGTGAGAGCTCTACATCAACAGCACAAGACGCTGGCAGAATCACCACAGTCCAACAGTCACAGCAGTGCAGCTTTAGGAACACTGGGTGGCTCTGCGGGCCCCACAGCATGCAGGAGATTTATTAACGCTACAGACCTACCCCATCTCCCCCATAAATACAGCAACTGTGGCCACAGGCCACCATTTCTCAGAGTCAACCTGTCGTCCAGATCCACCTGATCTCAAGCGTCTGAATAAGGCAAACACAGCGTCCAGGGAGAGGATTTGATTCCACAACATGCTGTGAAAGTGGGAAATGCATGACAAGGCTATAAATCAATATCCTTCGGTGAAAACGCATGACTTTTTTACCTCTCGGATTCAGCCATGCAAACCACGGTTGCACAACTGCAAACATACTGCCATACGGCCCTCACGGATCGTACTTTTATAAACCGCAGAGGAAACGAAACAAACTTATTTCACATAATCTCGTGTCAACAAAATGTGAAAAAGAGGCCTTAAGTGTATCTAAATTTACTAACTACTCGTTCCCCCTATCGTGCATATTTTCCTTTATTTGGATGCTAAATTGCTTACACATGTAATGGGATATTTCGGTGCACACAACGTACATAAAACCTCTTGTCCAATAAAATATACAGCCAGCATTTTAGATTTTGCCTTCAGCTGCAAACTATGCATTGTGGTATAGGAGAGAACCTGGCTGCTGTCTGAACCTGAACATCTGCATACAGAAGATATTCATGCACACATCTTTCAATAGTTCATAAAAAGTTTACTTACTGGTAGCAATTTATAGGTATGCATTTAATTTAAAATTGTGCACTTTCATATTTGAACAGTTGCATGTCAGCAAAAGGGCACATGTTTGACCTAAACGTAAATGCAAGCATATTTAAAACGCATTCCTGATGAAAATAAACATCCTAAGCTGGTCTGCTGGTCTGTTGGCTGGTTTTAGACAGGATTTAGGCACTATTCAGCTTTGGCTGGTTAAACATTTTTTCTTTTTTTCACTGTAAATATATACACTGCCATTCAAAAGTTTGGGATCAGTAAGATTTTTAATGGTTTTTAATGGAGCCTCTTATGCTCATCAAGGCTGCATTTATTTGACCAAAAATACAGACAAAAACAGTAATATTGTGAAATATTATTGCAATTTCTAAAATGTTAATATATGTTAAAATATAATTTATTTATTTGACGCAGCGCTGCATTTTCATCAGCCATTACTCCAGTCTTCAGTCACATGATCTTTCAGAAATAATTCTAATATGCTGATTTATTATCAGTGTTGAAACTGTTGTTCTGCTTAATAATTTTGGAGCCTGTGAAACTTTTTTCTTTGATTATTTGATGAATAGCATTTATTCAAAATAGTAATCTTTACTACCACTTTTTATCCATTTAACACATCCTTGCTGAATACAAATTTTCATTTCAAAGAAGAAAAAAAAACTGACCCCAAACTTTTGAATAGTAGTGTATATTATAACACAAAATTTCAATTTTGAATAAAAATTGTTCTTTTCAACTTTTTATTTAACAAAGAATCCTGAAAAAAGTATCAAGAAATATTAAGCAGCTCAACTGTTCCCAACATTGATTATAAACCATCATATTAGAATGATTTCTGAAGGCTCGTGTGACACTGAAGACTGGAATAATGATGCTGGAAATACAGCTTTGATCACAGGAATACATTATATTTTAAAGTATATTAAAAAAGGAAACTGTTATTTTAAATTGCAATAATATTTCACAAAATTACATTGTTTTTCTGTATGTTTAATCAAATAAATTCAGCCATAATGGGCATAAAAATCTTACCGATCCCTAACTTTTGAATGGCACTGTATATATTCAAAACTCTTTAATGACCATCTAACTGTTTATTTCACACTTTCCATACTTGGCATTCTCTCTGTAGCAGTTTTACGAAAAACAAAGCTATGCAACTTCATTCCTTCACCAAAACAGTGTAAACAGGTTTATTTATTCATTCCTCTGTCAGCAGAAACAGAAAGTGCTGCGTGGGCAGTGACTCAAGCAGATGTCCGCTTTGGTTTCTGCCTGACCCACATGTACTTGGTTTCCTCGAGTCTGACAAGGTTAAGAAGCTACCGGCAAATGCCACTGCCTCCACCTAGAACAGCACAGCAGGTCATTAACATTTCTCTGGTAGAAGAATATTAGCTTCCTCTGACTGATCTGCCTTTGGGGGGTCAGCTCACCCATGTCCCACTACCAGGTCCAAACTGTGAATTTCAAAGTCCCTTAGTGTACATCAAGCAGCTCACAACCCTGGGAAGCAGCACAATTCAAGAAAAAAAGTTAAGTCTTCGAGCTTTCTGTATATAGTTGTGTTTCTGTCAGGACTCCAACATCTTTGTAGCTTGTATTTATCTAAATATGTCTTTGGAGTAAATCACAAAGCTGTCTAGCTTTTTGAAACCGGCTGAGCGCAGCCCTATTTTGGAAGACGCTTGGCTGGATTCAGAGAGGGTTCATTCCTCTGAAAACAATCAGTAGGCCTCTTCTGAAAGCCCTGAGCCAGAGCTCTATGGTTTCTGTGCTTGGGGCATGTTGAATTATTAGCCAGCTATTGTGGGTAGACAAACACTGCATCGCTTTACACAGCGATATAATGACAGAGTTACAGTATTATCCCTTATTACTTGATAATTACCATTTATACAACAGCAGAGCAACAACTGCTTGTTTTTATTATAGCTTTTCGGGACCCAAATATTTCAAGGAGTAGTTCACCCAAAAATGAACATTCTGTCATTATTTACACACCCTCATGTCAGTCACGGCCAGTCATTATAATGAAAGTGAATTAGGACTGGGACTGTCAAGCACTGTAAAAGTAGTTCATATGAATCATGCACTATATTCCCAGTCTTCTGAAGACATACAATAGTTATGTGAGAGGAACAGACTGGAAATCCACCCTAGCTATCTCTCTATGAGCATTCATGAGACTTCTTGAGAGAGGTAGTGATTTGTGAACAGTTAATTGACATCTTTTCATCCTTTCCCATAAAGCAAATAATATATATTTTCAATTTTATTTTTAAATATATTTCAAAATGGTCAAAAAATGCTAAAATGTTTTAAAAATATATTTACGTACATATATATTCTACTAATATATTTTTCGCCATTTTTTGTATATTTTTAAAAATTTATTTTAATGTATGCATATATTTTTTAAGCATTTCAAAATATATTTTGCCCTCCATATATTTCAGTCTAAGAAAATGCATTCACATATGTTACATTTGAAGAAAAATTGATTTGTTGTTAATAACAAGTTTAAACATAACACATTTTAATAAAGTTCAGCAAGGAGCATAATTTAAAATGATCCAAAAAATGCAATATTGCAATATATTGGCCATTTGTATTTAGCCTAAATTTTCTTGCCCTGAAATACATTTAGAAATATAATTTGGTTGAAACTATATAAATTAAATAAGGTTGAAATTAATGTATTTTATACTTCAAAAATATATTTCATTGAGCTTTAGCATTATATTACACTGAACAAAATTATAAACGCAACACTTTTGTTTTTGCCCCCATTTTTCATGAGCTGAACTCAAAGATCTAAGACTTTTTCTATGTACACAAAAGGCCTATTTCTCTCAAATATTGTTCACAAATCTGACTTCATTATTGACACTATTTTCCTAATTAATGCTGTTCAGTTGCTTTGACACAATCTGTATTGTTAAAAGCGCTATATAAATAAAGGTGACTTGACTTGACTTGACATTCGATGGCATCTAACAGGTCTCAGCAATTAACAGCCCACTGGATTGAAATATCTTTTAGTGGATATCCACTTAACTTTCGATTGGTTTTTCACACAAAGCTGACTTAAGCAACGTTTGAACAACGCGCAACTATTGTATGAACCACATTTATGGTATTTTTATGCTGTTTTGGGGACTTTTATGGTATTCAAGCTCTAGTCCACATTCTTTTTAAAAGCACGACCCGCATATTCTTCCAAATTGTTCCTTTTGTCATCAACAAAACAAAGAAAATCACACAGGTTTGGAATGATATTCCAAGGTGAAGGGTTAATAAGCTATTAAACAATTGCGCCATAAGAAGTCATTACAAAACTTTAAAAGCACAGCACACTCGGTAAAAACAGCAATCGTTTTGAAGCACGCTATGGAGAGCTCATTAAGGGAACCAATGAGCTAAATGGCTTCAGAGAGGATGCAGACTTCTGGAGTCATGTTTGAGATCCAGGCTGGAGCTGAGAGATGGTTTGTGTTTGCATGGCTGAGAGAGCCAGACCCCCTGGCCCCCCCCCCCCCCCCCCCATCTGTCGAGCTGAACTCCACCGCTTCGGGCCAACAGGAGCGGGGCAGAGCACGAGGGGAGAAAACTCAATGTGTGGGAGAGCGATTTGTTTCTGTTAAACAAAAGAAAACAAACGTTTGGAAGGAAAATAAACTTGTCATGGATAGAACGAGAGAAACAAAAGATGTCCTTTGAGATGGCAAACAAATATGTGCTCTCAGAGGGAAGAAAAATCCAGTCTCGGCACCCAAACTCGAGATTTGATCAATCTGTGTATTTATGAAAGGCCATCGCCACTGTCCGGTGGTCATTTCATGCCAACCAACTGCCAGGATAATTGCATCCAGAAGATTAAAGTGAGAAAGTTTAAAATTGGCTGAGGGCAAGGGGACATAAGACAAGATGATGCATTCTGCTTTCCTATTCCTCTTAATGCACCAATCACATGCAACCTGAACTCGGGTTAATGCAGGGAGTGGCTGGGTCTCATGGGTACCACTGACCGAAATATCCTACACTACCAGCACAGGGGCCCGTCTCCGAACAGGAACTGAGGTTAATATAAGGTCTCATTTAGCTGCACCGTTAATAAATAGGAGCAGGCATGTTCAAGGCTTTCACCGGCTAGACGGAAAGATCCAGCCTTCTAAGAACAGGGCAAGGGTGGAAGAACTTCTAGAAGCCTGACCGATCCCATGGATAAAGTGTGTAAGTGTGCTCGCACTGAGTATGAGGTGCATTTTTGAGCCCACACAGTGAAATCTGTAACTCTTCAGACACGATCTGTGAAATCGTGCTCTTTACCTTTCCCTGACCCCTGTCAGTGTTTCCAGTCCTAACCCTTCCTGTGTGCGACACACTCGGCTTGCTTTCCCCAGCTGGCCGCGCTTGAGGTTTTTAATAGGAAGGTTACGGGTGAGGCCGTTCATATCGCACTAACGTCAACCAGCGTAACAAACCCTGACAAGGAAAGGTTACAAACCCTGCCATAAACCGCTCCCGCCCTGGACAATCTTCATTAGGCGTACTCCGGTTTACATTTAGAAAATGTTAAAACAAGATGGAACAAATAAACTGTACTTTAAATTTGCTGTGGAAAAGAGAAGAAGAGACGTTTATAGTAAACATTCGTACTTCTACCTCAGCCTGCTCATTCTCTCCCTGTAATAGACAAATATCAAAATCTAGACAAGTATCAAATATATATTTATAATAGATAAATATCAAATACACTAAGTGCAAATAGCCCAACTTGTTGGCAGAGGCTATTTACACTAGCTCCACCCACCAATGTCTGGTTGGCGTAGACAACATTACAAAAGACGTGTGTTGTACGAAAGGCTCAGTGGCGTCGGCCGTAAAGTGCATGGTGGCATTTTTATCGGGTAGGTGTAGGGAGGGCTTTATTGTCCCAATATAAGGTGGCTTCCATTTAGTAATTTTAAGAAATATGACAATTTACTCTCAATATGTTATTACCGCATGTTGTTTTATAATGTACTATAATAATGAGAGCCAAATATCTGCCATTTTTTGCACTTAAGTATAAACAGCATCTACTATTTACACTTATTGCAAAGAAAATGCTGCTATTTTTACATAGTGTAAACAGCATCCTTGCTATTTGCACTTAGTATAAATAGCATCTATCGCTGCCTCTGCCTTCATGAAATTAGGGATGCACAATCACAATCTACTTTCTAATACATATTATAACAGCCAAATAGCGACCAGTTTTTTTAAATCGATTTTTCATGTGGTACATTATAATGTGATGCCTACATTCACTTGCAGCATTTATTAATTTGAGATTTTTAGCATTTTTTTTTCATTTACTTAGACAAACTTATATTTTCATATTATCATTATAAAATTATATCCGAAAATTATTATCGGGTTATCGGTATCAGTTATCAGTATCGGTTATCCATATCGGCTTGAAATCGGGACTGTCATTTCCAATTCTAGTCTATATAATGCATTAATATCAAGCTAGAAAAGCATGTTTTATGAGTTTCTGGCTGTAAAAAAGATTTGCAGTCCTGACTTCTGTGACCAACCATGTGTCATAGAGTATATTCGTGCAATGCAATAGTAGTAGCTTGTAAATGACGAGCTCATGTCTAGAAATCTTTCAAACCGAGGAAACTATTATATAAAAAGCTTAAAATGCCAGTCAATCTAATCTCTGTTGTTTCATGGAAACATTTCAGAAACACAAAGCTGCTCACAGAACTTAATGGTGGTCTAGAGTGACTCCTGTGTCACAATCAGCTTCAAATAAACACTTGTAAGACCAGACCTGATCGCGCTAGTTATATTGACAACTGTAAATTCATAAATGAAGTATCCCCCGACTGCTAAGCCAAAAATGTCCCTGACTCAAAGCAGAGCAGGAAAATATTCAGAATATAAGAATGTAATTTATCCAAGTAAAATATTCCCTCCAGTGCACCTTCTCCTCTCCATCAAGAGCACGGGGAGAGGTCGTGTCACATTAAGCTTGGCCCGGATTCCCGGTCCGTCTAAGAGAATCACATCTGGATGGGCTGACGGAATAACACCCAGAACATGCCTGCACTGACAGTGTCCTTTAAACAGCATTTGGGAAAGTCAAATATTTAAGCAAGATCCTTTCCAGTACAATGATCAAAATTAAAACAGTGGGAAGTTTGACCGCAAGCTTTTCCAGGCACGGATATCAAAGGGAAGCGATGACTTACAGTCGGCCCAGCTTGGGTGTGGATTGGAACAGCAGCTCCGGCAGGACCTGCAGCCGGTTCCGGTTCAGGCGGCTGTGAGGAAGAGAGGACAGGGGAAGGGCAAGAGTTAGTGCGGTCAAAACATCTAGAGTCAGGAGGGAAGAAATGAAACGTAAGACACCGTGAGAATGGCCTTACGCAGAGCACAGATCAGTGGGTAGTTAGATTATCCGAGGCAGAAAGAGAGAGTGAAAACCAGGAAAACAAAGATGGAAAGGTTGCTTGACTTGCAGAGCGACACGCAGGCATCTGAAAACCTAGATGGATGAGACAACAAGGCAAACACAAACGACACACAGACAGACCAATCCGTGTTTCTGATTAAAGCAACAAGCCGTTGTTATCAGGATCAGCAGCATCACGACTGGCCAATAGCTACATCCTGGGGTCAGGAGTCACAGCTGTGCTTGGGCTGAAGGGAAATAAATGTACTTCCTCTGAAGATGGCCTAGGTTATCTCCAGCAGTACTCTTTAAAGGCTATTATCACTCACATGAGCCTGGCCAGACTGACTGTGGGCTTTGGTAGGATGACCCTTATCACGGGAGTGTGGGTTTTGATGATAGGATGCAGGGTCACAGAGCAAACCAAAGGTATGTGGAGGAGGAACATCACTAGCGTTTTGTTTTGAGGACCTACAGCGTTTATAACTCAGTTCCTTGCTGTAGCCTTCAAGTAGACTCATTCTTGAAGAAAAAAGTTGGTTTTCTCTTGCTAGAGCCTCAACTCCATACTTGAGCCTGCTTGACAACATCTTGTAATATCAAAAATACTATATAGAAATCTTGCAACAGACCTTAGTCAGGGCAGTCCCATATTTCATTTTTGCCAGGAATGACAAAACTATGAGGGATTAAATTACAGTTAATTCAATTTATTGAACTGCTGTTTAACAACATACAGATGACTGATGAAACTTCCTTATAAAAACTCCTTTGGTAGAAAAACTCCATAAAACAGTAGTGAATTGTGAAAATTACATGATTTAATTAAAACTCACAGCCTCGTTTTCATTCGCGTTAAATTCAGTATGGCATCTAACCTGATTAAGGTCTATTATGCTATGCAAATCTGTGCGTCAATGACTAGAATTCTATCAGTTTATTAAAAAATACATTAAAACTGTTATTCACAAATACAATGACCTTAACATACCTTTTCTATGATAAGCATGTCTTAATTTTCTGAATTTGACACTAAACTCTGCTGCTGAAAATGCACAGGAATAAAATATGTTTTATTAGAATGTTAAAATATATTAAAATAGAAAGTGGTTATTTTAAATGGTAATAATATTTAACAATATTAATGTTTTTAGAGTAATTAAATGTAATCCTTTCTTAAATTATATAAAATTGTTTTTACACCATAAATAAAAATCAAGATATAAATATTATATGAAATAAAACAAAGTGCTTGCTTAAGAGCATAGTTCTAAAACCTCAACATGTTTTAAAGTAGATTTAAAAAAAAAAAAGTATTTTCGGTAAACTTTAGTAAAGGGACCAACTCTCACTATTAACTAGTTCAGGGGTGTCCAAATTCGGTCCTGGAGGTCTGGTGTCCTGCAGAGTTTAGCTCCAACCCTAATTAAACACACCTGAACCAGCTAATCAAGCTCTTACTAGGCATAGAAACCTCCAGTCAGGTGTGTTGAGGCAAGTTGGAGCTAAACTCTGCAGGACACCGGCCCTCCAGGACCGAGTTTGGACAGCCCTGAACTAGTTGCTTATTAGCATGCATATTACTAGTGTATTGGCTATTTATTAGTACTTATAAAGCACATTTTCTGCATGACCATACTCAACATCCCTAATCCTACCCAATACCTAAACTTAACAACTACCTTACTAAGAAGTCGTAGTTAATAGTTAATCAATAGCGAGAATTGGACCTTAAAATAAAGTGTGACTGATTTTTCTTTATCGTAGACACTCTTATTTGTCATTGACCTCGGTTCAGATGCTTTGATGTCAGGGTTTGAGGGATCAAGGGGAGGAGTTACCTCACATTTGACCCCTTTGATTGTTGAACCATGGTTTATAATCTATTTTTAAGCACTGTTATTCACAATGTGTAGCATGAAAACATTTCTGTTCTTTCTGTTTCTGTAATTAGAGCACTTACTGTCATAATGTGGTCAAGCTATTTATGTGTCAACTATTTATGGGTTACAACAACAACAAAAAGTCACACTCGGGTGTCAGATGGAGGGAATGCAAGTGGACGCGCTCGCCGTCGAGAGTGGGTCATTGAGTTAAACGCTGTGAAATTCCAAATACGAGTGACACAATGAGGAATGTAGATCTTAAGACCCAGATAAACCAGTCCCACAAAACCACCACAGAGACAGATTCTTCAGCGGCGGTAAACATACTGATAAACTTCGGTTCTTTGCATGACGGCTGCTGATTTTGATGTACATTCGTCACTAACGTGCGGCGGCAGCTGCCAACGGATTCGGTTAAACACAGACAGAACCGTGCAAACATTTACAAGGAATGAAACGCACTGAGACATGCACACATAAACAAACTCAAGGATGCAAACCACAGTCCAGACATTCTTTGACCTTGTCCAACGGCAGTAATAGCTAGCATGTTTGGTCTGACCCTATGGTCAATTTCACTGGGAAGTGTTAAGATTCTCACCAGAAAAGAGCAAATGGCTGCGCTCCAGATGTCAAGGGGCAAACGAGCACGTAAACCCGCTGGACTTGAAATGAAAGTTATGGAGGTCACCTTCAAAGTCGCAAAGTTCCTTTCGCTTTTGTGAAGATGTTTTAGATTAAAACTGACAAGGTCAATGTGGTGCACATAAACAGCAACAAATTATTTTTGTCAAAAACACACATAGAGAAACATGCAATATGTATCAGGACAAGCAGGCGAGTTTAATCAGTCCTTCAATTTGATACTTACATTCTCTCAAGCTGTTTGAGATCCTGAAATGCTCCTCTTTCGATCACACTTATTTGATTGTTCTCCAGATGTCTGTGGGGGGGAAAAAGAACTTCATTATCCAATCAACTCTGGCAATTCAACTTCAACTGACATTGATTAGGTCTCTTGAATGATTGAAATGACAGTTGAAAGTGAACTAGAGGACCTCACAACAGCGAATGATAAGCATGCAGGCTTTCCTCACGAAAACCAGAGCAGATTTCTCTCTGATTTTATGAAGTGTGTGGTTGCCTCAGCAGACCCTCGTTCGTGTCCAGCATGCTTGTGACGACATACTGGAGGGTATTTTCAGAGCTCTCCTCTAGACGCTGTCATATTTCAGGGCCCTTAAAATTTTCCAGATGCATTACAAAGACAGCACATCTCCATGGCTATTTCTTGTTTATATTTGAGTCTCTTTGAATCAGGGCAAACGCGCAGTGACACGCATAGGACGCACACAGCCACAGCACCGGATAATACAAGCAATCCTCCAAAAAAAAGAGACAATTCTGAAGAAAAGTGTCTGTAAATTGGACTTCCGCTTTCTGGGGTTATGAATGAGGTTTTTAAAGCAAATGTTTAGACACGCAACTGTTTTTACAGCCATAATCCATGTTTTGTCATATCATTCTGTCAGGAAGAGATGAGACACTTGGCTAAACCAAAGGCTTTTTTACGAATGCCGCAGCTTTAAGGCACAATCCAGCATGGCAGGCCAAAAACACAAGCCATCCAACAGGGCAAGCCTAAATTGATTTGTTCGTAATAATTGCATTCTTCGCTGATAACTAACATATCATAGAGTCTGCATCTAACATAAATCTGAGCCTGAGTAACTATCTGGCTCATTCTTACAAATGGGGGATCAACCCCTCCGTGGTTTATGTATTCGCATTAAACATAATCCCTTTCGATCCCGACCAGATGGGTTTTGGTGTATGCTGAAGAATAATAACAGTTCTTTTTCTTCATTTTTCAGCATATCTCCCTCTTTCTGTTCTTTGTCTTTCTTGTCTTTATAGAAATGTTTTGAAGTTTTGCATGGAAACATATGGGACACAGGCAAACACCTATGCTTTCACAGGGGCTGACAAGGAGAGCAGAAGACCTCTCAATTGATGAAAGGGTGAGGCAGCACACATGGTATTGCTGGAACAGTATTTGTTATACATTTATAACCAAGTGCTGGTTTATAGGAAGGTCCCAGGTCAGTGCAGACGGCACTTCCCTGAGGACTTTTGAATGGGAAAGTTTTAAGTAAGGTCAATTTTTAATTTCAATATCGAATTATTGTTTATTAATTAGGAAACAAAAATATAAATAACATTTAACAAAACTGCTCAGTGCCAATGAATGTTTAAAAAACATTTGTCAATCAAAAGTCACTTGGTGCAACCAAAATGCAGACACATGCTGGGGGGAAAACCCCCTAATTGTGTGTCAAAGTCATTAAAAAACATTTAAAAATGTCAAAGTCATTAAAAAACATTTAAAAAAATAATTTGACCAAGTTATGAAAAGGCAAGGTTAATTCAGGTTATGAAATGTCATGTGGTGCGACTCTCCAAAAACGTTTTAATATTTATGAATTAATAACTGATTGATTGATTGATTGATTGATTTATTGATTGATTGATTGTCCAAGTAATTATTGTATACTTCTTAGGAAAAATATTTTCACAAAATATAATAATGATATTAATAATAATAATAATAATAATAATACTGTTAATACTACTACTACTACAAATAATAATAATAATAATAATAGTTTGAAAAACATTTGTCATGCATTTCAAAGTCATGTGATTTCATAAAGAGAAACACTTCAGAGCCTCATAATTGTATCTTAAAGTCATTAAACAAATTCCATAATGTAAGATTATTTGTCTGTTATGACAAGGCAAGGTAAGTTCAGGTTGTAAAATGTTCTATGATGTGACTACCCAAAAACCTACATTTAAAAATAATACATTATTAATTATTAATTTTTTTACGAATGCCGCAGCTTTAAGGCACAATCCAGCATGGCAGGCCAAAAACACAAGCCATCCAACAGGGCAAGCCTAAATTGATTTGTTCGTAATAATTGCATTCTTCGCTGATAACTAACATATCATAGAGTCTGCATCTAACATAAATCTGAGCCTGAGTAACTATCTGGCTCATTCTTACAAATGGGGGATCAACCCCTCCGTGGTTTATGTATTCGCATTAAACATAATCCCTTTCGATCCCGACCAGATGGGTTTTGGTGTATGCTGAAGAATAATAACAGTTCTTTTTCTTCATTTTTCAGCATATCTCCCTCTTTCTGTTCTTTGTCTTTCTTGTCTTTATAGAAATGTTTTGAAGTTTTGCATGGAAACATATGGGACACAGGCAAACACCTATGCTTTCACAGGGGCTGACAAGGAGAGCAGAAGACCTCTCAATTGATGAAAGGGTGAGGCAGCACACATGGTATTGCTGGAACAGTATTTGTTATACATTTATAACCAAGTGCTGGTTTATAGGAAGGTCCCAGGTCAGTGCAGACGGCACTTCCCTGAGGACTTTTGAATGGGAAAGTTTTAAGTAAGGTCAATTTTTAATTTCAATATCGAATTATTGTTTATTAATTAGGAAACAAAAATATAAATAACATTTAACAAAACTGCTCAGTGCCAATGAATGTTTAAAAAACATTTGTCAATCAAAAGTCACTTGGTGCAACCAAAATGCAGACACATGCTGGGGGGAAAACCCCCTAATTGTGTGTCAAAGTCATTAAAAAACATTTAAAAATGTCAAAGTCATTAAAAAACATTTAAAAAAATAATTTGACCAAGTTATGAAAAGGCAAGGTTAATTCAGGTTATGAAATGTCATGTGGTGCGACTCTCCAAAAACGTTTTAATATTTATGAATTAATAACTGATTGATTGATTGATTGATTGATTGATTGATTGATTGATTGATTGATTGTCCAAGTAATTATTGTATACTTCTTAGGAAAAATATTTTCACAAAATATAATAATGATATTAATAATAATAATAATAATAATAATAATAATAATAATAATAATAATACTGTTAATACTACTACTACTACAAATAATAATAATAATAATAATAGTTTGAAAAACATTTGTCATGCATTTCAAAGTCATGTGATTTCATAAAGAGAAACACTTCAGAGCCTCATAATTGTATCTTAAAGTCATTAAACAAATTCCATAATGTAAGATTATTTGTCTGTTATGACAAGGCAAGGTAAGTTCAGGTTGTAAAATGTTCTATGATGTGACTACCCAAAAACCTACATTTAAAAATAATACATTATTAATTATTAATATTATTAATTATAATTAATATTATTAATTATTAACGTTATTATTAAAAAATAATAAAACACAGTGCAGCTTACACTTCTCACTTCTTTTAGCATGGGAAAATTCATGTCACAGTGAAGCTAACGCGTGGGAGAGTGCATAGGTGTGATTGGACCTTCCAGAGAGATAAGAGGGTGCCGAGGCTGTTCACAGGGCCCAGGGAGAGGCAGCTTTTGGTGCATGCCATGACTGTTAATCATAAACCACCTTAAACTGCCTCGGTGCTGCCCAGCCGGCCACTGCCTCGGCTTACGACTGCTCTCTTGGGCGTTTATTTTACTCCTCTTTTTTCACTTGTTTATTTTTATCTCCATTCCACTCTCTTTACGGGCTCTCGTTAAGGAAGAAAACAGCATAGAGAAATGCATGATTACAGTCATTAAGCTGAAAGAACACTTTCTCCAGAGGAGATCACCGCTGCCCTGCACCTCTCCGAGCAACCGTCCGTTATTTATTTATTCTAAAGGTTCAAGTTTCTGGAATGGAATATATTGTTACATATTCTTCAAACTTAAGAACAAGTTTGAAGATTGACTGCATCTAAGGCAATGACTTCATGCGAGGTTCAGTCACAGGGTCATGTTAAATGTGTTGGATTTACTCAGCTTAAATGTCAGTTTGTTTTATTATGACTTGTGCCGTAATCCTCCCGGCTTTCAGCCTCGAACCCTTTGATGGCTTTAACTGTAAAGACAACACGGAAGAGGAGGGGAACTTGGGAGTTAAAGGAAGGATTAACTGTAAGAGCGAGAGATACAGAGTGACATCTTACAGCACGCGCAGGTTCTTGAGGCCAGAGAAGTCCACTTTGGTGATCCGGGTGATATTATTCCGGTCCAGATCCCTGGAAAGAAAAAAAGGGAGAGGGATTGAGAAAAAAGTTAAAAGCTTTTCATTTCACTTATGCTTTCAAAAAAGATTTTTTAAGTCTCAGCTCACAGCAGAGTCAGTAAACAGAGAATTTAAATACAGAGGCTCCCTGGCAGTGCCTCGACGGCCCCGACTCGCACCAGATGCCCACAGGGCAACGCTGTTCAAAGCTGGCGTCTGCCAGGGAGCATTAGTGCCATGCTGTGGAATACTGAGTCTGAGAGGCCAACCTTGCCTTGCATTCACTGTGCTGGAGGCGACTCCTATTCAGCATGCTGCTATTGAGCTTCCTCCACTCTAAACGTTCCCATACACACGCTCTCGTGCATGGCTCGGGGTCACATCAGCGTACACCTGACCTTTTCTGTTCTGCATGTACAATAACTCTATAAAATGCAATTCTTTTCTTAATATGTTTAACTGGGTCAAAGTCCCTTTCAAGGAAAGTCTGTTTACTCAACAGCCATGATTTGCAACGCCTCCGGGCAGTTATTTCCAATCCAATCCAATCCATGAGTCCAATCTACTTGAATGGGGAAATCCTGAAATCTCAAAAACTGCTGGCTGTACTCACAGTTAAATACCATATTTCAAACCAGGAACAAAATTTTATGTGAATTGTGCCAGAAATGTTGCTTCCTATGCTTAAATTGTGTTAAAAAAGCTTATATTTCAGGCTGGTCTGGCCAATGCGCATGTGCAGTCCTAAGAACATAACTACCTGCTTCAACTGTTAACTGTAAAAAAAGATTTACGATGCATCTCCACTTCCCTCCACTATAGAAACATGAAGCCAAAACATCCCAGTATGGCCACTATCATTTCGTGCCAGTAACGTTTGGAGCCCGAAACTGCATGGTAGTGATTTGTTTGGAACCCGAGTCGGCACAGTAGTGATTCATTTAGAGCCCGAGACAACACAGTAGTGATTCATTTGGATGAGTCAGCGCAGTAGTGATTCATTTAGAGCCTGAGTCAGTGCAGTAATGATTCATTTAGAGCCCAAGTTGGCATAGTAGTGATTCACTTGGAGCCAGAATCTGCGCAGTAGTGATTAATTTGGATGAGTTGGCGCAGTAGTGATTAATTTGGAACACAAGTCTGCACAGTAGTGATTCATTTGGAGCCTGAGTCGGCACAGTAGTGATTCATTTGGAGCCAGAGTCTGAGCAGTAGTGATTCATTTGGAGCCCATGTTGGAACAGTAGTGATTCAGTTAGAGCCCAGGTCGGCACAGTAGTAATTCATTTGGAGCACAAGTATGCACAGTAGTGCTTCATTTGGAGCCTGAGTCGGCACAGTAGTGATTCATTTGGAGCCTGACTCAGTGCAGTAGTGATTCATTTGGAGCCCAGGTCGGTGCAGTAGTGATTTATTTGGAGCCAGAGTCTGAGCAGTAGTGATTCATTTGGAGCCCGTGTTGGAACAGTAGGGATTCAGTTAAAGCCCGGGTCGGCACAGTAGTGATTCATTTGGATGAGTCGGCACAGTAGTGATTCATTTGGAGCCAGAGTCAGAGCAGTAGTGATTCATTTGGCTCAAATTGTGAAACTCGTATATTGAATCAATTCAAATCACACAGACTGAAGTAGTTTAAGTCTTTGGTTCTTTTAATTGTGATGATTTTGGCTCACATTTAACAAAAACCCACCAATTCACTATCTCAACAAATTAGAATATGGTGACATGCCAATCAGCTAATCAACTCAAAACACCTGCAAAGGTTTCCTGAGCCTTCAAAATGGCCTCTCAGTTTGGTTCACTAGGCTACACAAGAGTGCATTGTGATTGGCCGAATACCTCAAGCCTGTGACGGAAATGTTACGCCCCTTACCATATTGTGATGCCTTGTCCCGGCCGGAGCGATGAGCGGCGTTTATAAACTCATTATAAATGAGGCATGTGTTGCATCCAGTGGGGACATAATTACAGATTATAATGACTTTTACTGTCTTTTTACGCATTGCATTGCATCGCGCCGCATAAACATAAAACCATGTCTGCATTTGTGATCAGAGAAATGACAAACTATAAACGCTACTCTACACTGCTCAAAACTCGAGTTTGAATCATTAGTGGCAAATTCTTTAAATATAAAAACGTACTTACAGTCTGTGAGTCAGAACATCCGGCATTGTAGTCTACTCTACCAGGATCAGGAAGCAGTCCTCCATAAAATGCACTGGACACATCGGAATATTTGGGTTGAACTGTTCTGGAACAGTGTTGTAAATACAACTTAACCACTGATTTCTAGTCGTGTCCTCTTTTGGAAGGCCAAACAAAGTAGCTTCACTTTTAAAATGAAACACAGCGTCACACACAGCAGGCTAGAGTGAGCGGAGGCCAGAGGCCTAGAGTGAGCAGAGGCCAGCTTGAGTGAGTTGTGGCGGGTGAGCTTGCGGCAACCACATGTGACGACCCTGGGTTGGACTCCGCTTCGTCCACGGTGAAAGCTGATCCGGCGATCCAGAGCACGAAGTTAATGTATTTCCTCAGTGACCAGCACGGATCAGCTCTAGGCGTGACGAAGCGGATATCGTCCTCTTTTGGAAGGCCAAACAAAGTAGTTTCGCTTTCACAACGAAACACA
>NW_015505429.1:1374787-1375071 GCF_001515645.1 Sinocyclocheilus grahami | reverse complement strand
GAAAACGTACTTACGTGAGTCAGAACTGCCGGCATTTTAGTCTAATGTTACTCTCCCAGGATCAGTAAACAATCCTTCATAAAATGTGCTGCACACATCTGGATATTTGGGTTAAACTGTTCTGGAACAGTGTTGTAAATGCAACTTAACCACTGATTTCTAGTCGTGTCCTCTTTTGGAAGGCCAAACAAAGTTTTTAAAATGTTAAAATGAAACACAGCGTCACACACAGCAGGCTAGAGTGAGCGGAGGCCAGAGGCCTAGAGTGAGCAGATGAGTGAGTT
>NW_015505429.1:1370710-1374720 GCF_001515645.1 Sinocyclocheilus grahami | reverse complement strand
GAAGTTAATGTATTTCCTCAGTGACCAGCACGGATCAGCTCTAGGCGTGACGAAGCGGATATCGTCCTCTTTTGGAAGGCCAAACAAAGTAGTTTCGCTTTCACAACGAATCACACAGCGCCTTCACGACATGGCAGCGGAGGCAACAACAATACTACAGCGAGAATAAAAGTTACGCCTTCTTTCTTTGTGTGAACATTTGGGCGTTGTTATGCAAATCTTCCCACATCGTGACGTGGACATGTGGGGGTGTGTTAGAACGAGCCGTTTTAGGTAGGCGTGGTTGACTCTTAACTTTTATAAAGAATATCTCTTTGGATTTGAGACTTTAGTCTTTGCAACTTTACAGATCTTCTTTATGCACCAAGAGCTTGTAACACTCCAAAGAGAAAGGAAAAATTGAAATCGCATCATATTACCCCTTTAAAATAAGTAATAATGTGTTGTTTCATGCTTAACTTAAAATTATACATTTAGTTAACTTGAATTTAGTTAAGATTTAAGTTATCTCAACACATTATAAGTTGTTATAACTAACTGTAGCAACATGTTTCACATTGCAACTGGAGTTAAAGTGACACCATTGGCTCTTTTATTTAGAAGGCGGGACTATTCTGCCATAGTGCGTGTTGCACTTTCTCCCATTCATAGTAAAACGAGGGCATGAGTCTTGGTATTTCTAAAGTCTTTGTCTGGGTATGTTTTTTTTCTTTTCCATACAAAAACAAGACAGCTAAAGCCTCAAAAAATGTCTGAGGAATGATATTTTGCACTGTATGTAAGCAAAGCGAATGAGAAGATGGGAATAAACTGCTAGAGAGAGAGACAGACTGCATGGAAACATTTGTGTTTGGAAAACGTCTCCTTTTGCATCTGAATGAATTATATATTACCAAACTAAGTATTTTTCCACTCCATTCAATACTTTATCCTTTTCCCAGACTGTTTTATCAGTTGTTTCAAGCATGTCTCAAATTGTATATACATTCACCGAAATGAGTATACATGCCTATGGACTTCCTCTGTGGACGCTGTTTACTGGAGCTCCGCCACACTGAAAAGATTAACGTTGAGAAATATACAGTGACATATAATGACACACGCATACACTTACGCACTAACATCGGGCCGTCTCAGTGTGTTTCTCATAATATACATAAACATTTATAAATCTGATTTAAAGGCATATTGGATTTCAAAAGATTTCCCCAGAACCACAAAGCGCACATCAAGCAAACTAATATGAGCCATATAGGAAACATATTACAGGGGACAGGCCATTTACAGACCCTGGATTCCATAACATGATCTTCTCCCAGACGTCGGCTGTGTTTCAAAACCTAGGCAGCATTTTTGTGTGTAGAAAGATGGTGATGTCTATGTAGGTAGCACACTTGGTTTTGCGCTGCTGTGAAAACCAACCATGACAGTATCTTTCACACCCACCTTTGGGCATACAAATAAAGAAAAATGTGAATGACCTGAATCGACAAACAAAAATATTCCCAAAAATGTTGTCCCAACTGGCCTAGTGTTGTCTGAACAACTGCTGATGAAGCATGTTAAGAGTTTGAGAGCTCCCACAATGCACTGCAGCATGAATAAATTAAGAGATTACTGGTATTATTGCTTTACTTTTTGCTGACTTTATTTACAGTGTTGTTTTTGTTATTGTTTTTATCGTCACTTATTGGTTGTGTGGTAATGTACAGAGTTTATTTCACTTAAAATGGTTTGTTGATTGTCATCTTTATTGAGATACACTATTGAGCGAAAGTTCAGTATTTTTTTTTTCAGCAAGGATGCATTACATTTAATATATAATATTTCAAATAAAAGCTGTTTGTCAGAAATTTTTATTCATAAAATCCTGAAAAGAACGTATGGTTTCCACAAAAATATTAAGTAGAACAACTGTTTTCAACTGTTCTCAGAAAATTAAAAAATTAAAAGTTTCTCAAGCAGCAAATCAGCATATTATGATGATTTCTGAATGATCATATGACACTGAAGACTGGAGTAATGATGCAGAAAATTCAGCTTTGCATCACAGGAATAATTAGTCACAGTTATTATATTGTAAAAATATTTCATAATATTATAGTTTTTACTGTATTTTTTAATCATATGCAGCTTTGATGAGCATAAGAGACTATGGCAGTGTGTTTTAAGAGTTGAGATCTAATTGCATATACAAGCTATTGTATAAAACGACTGCAGCTTTTATTTACAAATAGTTAGTACTGAGTTAGGACTGATTGGCTCTGATGAGGTCTCACTGGTTTAGTTAAAGCAGTCAACAGCTTTTATGAAGCTTCAAAGTTTCAGTTCCCATTACTTGTAACTGCATTCAAAAATAACCAGTATAAAGTTTCTCCTGCATTGAACTCAGAAATCTTAATGCATCATGTTCCCTTGATCTTTTAACTTCTCCACAATTCTATACATACACACAGCGTTCCCACACATTCTCACTCTCCCAGTCTCTCCACGTCACTCTCTTTCTGTTTTCACATGCCCTAATCTCCCAGTAGTTCCCTCTTCTGTAGTTTTCTCGTCTCGTATCCTCTCACCTGCTTGCAATGTAATCCCACTAATAACACCGCACATTTCCTCCCCTCTCTCTCTATCCTTCACTTCAATCCTCACTGTGTCAGCTTTTTACAGTACGTGTTAACAACCCAGGGAGCTAACTAAGTCCTGCTTCCTCTAGAAACTCAATCAAACCTCCGGTCACACTGACAAGGTGGAGTTCACAGATATGGCAGCCCCCTACTGGCTATTGTTTGTTTTAATTTGTTGAGGGGATAAGGTGCCCATTCAAACGGCAGGTGTTCCACACTAACAATGCGCCCCCTCTGGGGTCCACCCCACCCACGCATGCCGTTAGACCACACAGCCCGACTCGTCCAGGTCATAAACCGGCAGAACACTCTGGTAAAATGTGCTTCTCGGGACGGCACCGGACAAAGAGAAGAATCTTTGCGATTTTGGCTGGAGGATATTTTGACTGGGTCGTGCCGCAATTGCAACATGGCAGGCGACCGAAGTGCCCTAAGACCTCGAGAAAAATGTGCATGAAAACAAAAGAGCTGCTTTTTCTGTTCCCATACGATACCCTGCCTCTCGATGAGTTTCCTGTCATAATCTTCTGTTATTTTCCTCAAAGCCACGCTAGTCTAGTCCTCAGAAGCTGATAGGTATGCTCCATTTCCTCTTGAAAGCTTCTCATCGCTGTTTGGAATCTTAAATGAGTTCTTCCTTGGGTTTGGACGCCTTAGAAGGCTGTTTTTTTATTACATACCGTATGTCCAACAATACAAACACATTAATATTCTCCTCATAACATGCACAGGTTATTATCAGAACAGATAGATACATCAATAATAATTAATTTTGCTCTCATGTCTACTGATTAATTACAACTAAGCGCCTTTGAGATAAGCACAGATACATGAGATTATGCTTGTCCTGTGCATTTAAATGAACAAGTTCAGTCATAACTGTCAATGTAATTTCTGCAACCTATTATCTATTCATTAAATGCCTGCATTAATTATAATTTCTCCTTCACTGAGGTAATTCAACACGGCATCCGTATGCCACTGAAAATTATAAGGCAGATGCTAAACGCAAGACACAGATAGGGATATTTTAAAGGGGTCATATGATGCGATTTCAAGTTTTCCTTTCTCTTTGGAGTGTTACAAGCTATTCGTGAATAGATAAGATCCCTAAAGTTGCAAAGACTAAAGTCTCAAACCCAAAGAGATATTCTTTATAAAAGTTAAGACTGGTCCATGCCCTCCTAAATGGCCTCATTTAAACACGCCCCCACATATCTACGTCACTATGTGGGAAGATTTGCATAACACCGCCCAAAACTTTATTTTTGCTGCCTCCGCCGCCATGTTGTGAAGATGCTGTGTGTTTTGTTGCGAAAGTGAAAATACTTTGTTTGGCCTTCCAAAAGAGGACACGGCTAGAAATCAGTGGTTAAGTTGTATTTA
>NW_015505429.1:1351963-1370339 GCF_001515645.1 Sinocyclocheilus grahami | reverse complement strand
ATTTGCCACTGATGATTCAAACGCGAGTTTTGAGCAGTGTAGAGTAGCGCTTGTTTTTTGTCATTTCTCCGATCACAAATGCAGACATAGTTTTATGTTTATGCGGTGCGATGCAACGCAACGCATAAAAAGACAGTATTAGTCATTATAATCAGTAATTATGTCCCCACTGGATGCAACAAATGCCTCGTCGCTCTGGGACAGGGCATCACAATATGGTAAGGGGCGTAACATTTCCGTCACACGCTTGAGATATTCGGCCAATCACAACGCACTGGATAGCTGGTCAATCAGAGCACACCTCGCTTTTCAGACCAATGAGCTTTGTAAAAATCGACGCATTTCAGAAAGGCGGGGCATAGAGGAGAAACAATAATGTACAGTATGTGGAAAATATTGTGTTTTTTTTAACCTTAAACCGCATAAACACATTTCATTACACCAAATAATGTTCTTTTTAGCAACATCATATGACCCCTTTAATAACTTTAAAGCGAACAGGGTGCAATTATTTTGTGCATTACAAATGGATAGATGCCTCATTGCGTTCTCCTCACTCTCCCATAACAGAGCTCTTTCCTTTTTCCAGTTTTCTGAAAGTTCGCCGCCGGAACGCTTGTTCATTTGCACTTGTGCGAGATCAAATAGGGGGGGTTTATTACCGCTCTTTCATCTCCCATGAGCCATGCAGCCAGCAGCCATGTGGCTACCATACATCTCTGGACACAAGCAGTCCTGTCCCAGAATTCCTGAGGTGTACCTCCCAACATATTACCACCACCTCAAAAGCTCTTAACAATCCCATATTCCTTGAAATCGTCACAGGGTTCCATACACAATTTTGTTTTAATGCAGTTATTAGCCAAAACCACAAAAATGCAATCTTCTATTTTTGATTACCTGGCATGGCTGGTGATGATTGTTTATTGTCTTTAGTAAAAGCCATTTGTGATAAAAACATAAAATCATCTGGTTTTACTGTTAGAAAAGATTGGATTGGAGTTTGCATAGGGATAAAGGCCAACTCATCACTGGAGTTTCACGATTAAGGCAGTGAAAATGAAGCAGCCAGTTCGTCTTTAAGTTCCTCTTCATTGTTTATGAGCAATGTTGGCAGTTTCCATCTCAGGGAGAGTTTCATTTAGTAAATATTTTCATTACGGCCATGCTTGAATGCGAAGGACGTTCACTTCACACTAAGCAGAGCAGACAAATATTAATTATTTCAAATTTCTTTTTTTTTTTAGAATTTACCCCCTGGATGGTTTATTTTCAAACCCTTACAGCTAATAGAGCAGACGGCCTGGTGTTCTTGCACAGTATATGACTTCTTAAATTACTAAAGTAACGCTTGGCTGAGAGGTGACAAGGGCATCTTCAACACGTCTGTGTGAAAGTCAATATGACAGCCAGGCTACAAAAGGCTCATCAATAACACAAGTCTCATCTTGGACTCCGGGGATAACTAAAGATACCCTCCCACCAACTTTCTGCAGACATCATTACCGGGAAGAACGGTCAAAAAATGAGTGTCCCGGCTGACCATATTGAACAACAGCCTCTGTACCAGGCCACCATGGGTTTATTTATTTGGCTTTGTGGCGCTCTGTTTCCACTAAGTTTCCTGTATAAATTTCTCCAAAAAAGATTGTTTTTTCTTGTAACGTAACTGATGTTAGGCAGGGGAGCGTTTACTTTGAAGTCATTACTTTCTAGGCTAAACTTTTAGTGAAGCTACTATTTGAAAAGTTAGTTAGCTACACTATGTACCAAACAACTCTGAATATGTAAGAAGACACTATCTTTTTTAAATATTTCAGATAATGTGACATTAAATCGCAGTTAAACGTACATTTAACCTAAATACAAGCAGTGAACTAGAAAAATCATAAATTATATATGGGTATACAATAGACGTCAGCATTTAACAAAATCTTGTGTAGGGACTCAAATGAATCAGTGAATCATTTTTAAACACTTACATGAACCATCTAAACAAAATGATTCACTAACAGTTAGAAGAGAGCACATTTTCTCATGGCTGCAAAATACAACGTGACAAATACACAGATGTACTGTATTGTTTTGACACACTACATCACTATGTGACGTCTGAAAAAATGTACTACTTCTAATCCCCAACACTTCATTAGAGTCCTCTTTCTTTCTGCCTACCGAAAGCCTAGCAAAACCCTCATCAAATCATTCAGAAACTCTGGTTTGATTCTTTTGTTTACTGGTTGCTAGCTGCAACCGAGTGTTTGAGTCCAGGATCCTTACATCACAGTAACGAAATCATAAAACCACACACGGTTCTATTCATATTTGTTAACTTAGCATAAACACTGTCACTTCTAGCTACACTCAGCCACAACTAACAAGATGTACTGATGAGAATAACGAAGCCCTTGATGTGTTGCTCTGGTGACAAAGCGTGCAAAACAAGAGCCCTCGTAAACCTGAAACGGCCCGGAGGCATGCGCATTATCGAATCCAGCCTTCTATTAAAGTATGACACAAGCTTGGAAGATTCACAGACTTCTGGGTCCCTGACATTCAGAGTGACCTCTTTGAGACTTTTGTGACGAGAGGTCTGCTGGCTCCCAGACTCACCAAAGAGAGCGCTAAGCTTTGATGCACTGCCTGAAATGAGACACATTAAATATTTTCCGTGCACGAAAACTTTTTTTTTTTTTTTTTTTTTTTACTAAAGTTGGGTGGCGAATCTTTCCCCGAAATCTTTGCCCACAAGCAGTGCCAGCAGCTGTCTGGCAGACTGCAGTGTGTTAACGCGCACCGAGCGAGAGACTTCACATATGCTCCTCATATGCCCACTGAGGTCAGCAGGGCACCGGAGACCACAAACCCACCTCCTGATTCGCTCCAATACCAACACAACAAACACACACACTATCCCGCTGACTGACTCTTTGCGATAATAAAAAACTGACACGAGAGGCATAAGCAAACGCTGACAAACGGATATGCAATCGAGGGCGGAGCTTCCAGTTGGGAAAGCAGGAGTTGGCGGTTTCACACAGAAACTTCATTCAGACACCCAGAGTGTGATGAGAGGAAGGGAATGCTGCCATTCTCTCTCCTGATCCGGCAGACCAAACACGCTACACCAGCCACAAAGTGCCACATTGTTCCTAAAGTGTTAACTGCGAGAGGGCCTAAGACTCCGACGGAGAGAATTTGCTATTAAATGCCACAAAGTGTGTGCGTAACTGGTGCAAATTAGAGCGAGGGAGATGAAAGAGCATGTGTGAGTGACTGAAAGGGGATATTACAGTTGCGACAGGAGCTACTAATGAGCTCAAAATCATATGAGCTGTCAAAGAAAGAAAAGCCTTTCGAATAAATGCACATTTATTAGAGGGAAATGTGCCTGAACTCTGGAATTGTGGGTAACTAGGCCTTGCTTAGGGCAGAGGTGCAGTCATTAACAGTTAAATCAACACTCCAGGGTGCTCTGGGAAACCTGGTGGCGTGTTAATCGTACCCAGGAGACGTGGAGACGGGTGCTTCTGGACTTTGAGGGGTCTTGAAAACTGCTACTTTGCAGATGCCGAAGCTTGGTGCAAAACATTGGATGAATTGCTTGGTTTTCAATGAATAAACTGGTTATGAGAATATGCAAAGGCATTAACAAAAACAAAGACTTGCATCTGTCTCTAGTTTAAGCAAGACTAAACCTAACATGGTATATTTGAAAACAAATCCAATATACCGAGGGTCATGACCCTTATTTATTTTTCTCTCCACATGAAAAATTCCACTGAAAAGCCCTTTAGGGGTTAAAGGTCGGAAGGTTCAACCAGACCTCTGGCAACTGAACAGACTGGACGTTCTTCCTATCAGATCCCCCCAAAAATATGATATTATACCAGATGGTTGTGATACTTAATGAACTGTCATGGCTTATCACGACAGAAGTGCCGCAGGTGGACACAAGGAAATTAAGGATATTTTCACAGTGAAATTCACCAGTGGTTAGAAGTAATCTAAACACATAAGAGAGTCAGTCTTCAGCTGCAGTGCGCCCCTCAACGGGCTTGTGGTTCCCCAACGAATACAGCCAAGGTACATACACACACTCACACCATATGTCCATTAATCATGTTAATGTTTGTGTAAACTCATTATACTGGATGAAAGAATCCGCTGCAACGCTGTTCAGCATTCAGATGTGGACACAATATCTCAAGCCTCATTTAGAACATTCTGGATAGAATCAATGAAATGTGATTTTACTCAAGTCCAAACTTTTCAAACTCTCAATACAAAACTCTGCACTGAAACTCCTCATGCATTAGACAGTTTATAACAGGCTGCATAGAATTTATGTAAGTTTAAACAAAAAACTTAAAACTTGCAGCACTTAAAATTGATTTGTATCCTCAACAGAAAAACATGACACTGAGTATATCCCATACTGATATTAAAATAAATATTTAGTTAAAAACTGAGCCTATGCTTTAAATCTATATTTCACTTTAAGAAGAAAACTGACCTGCTTTAACAACTGCAAAAACACTGTTTAAAGAGGAAACCTGACCGACTGAGCAAAGGTAACATAATGCAATTTTCTTCAATCAACTTTACACATCTTATTAAGAAAACTATAGTAATGTTTTACAATAGTGTCCATATTACACAAAATACTATTACTGTATTAAAGCCCATTTAATCCCAGTGGTAACATTAGTGACCTGCATTCACTTAATGATCTGTTGAGTTACTGATGTGAAGTGAGTTGTGCAACTATAAATGGAGTTCAGACTGTCTTGATTTCATGTGAACATTTTTTACATAGCTAGTGTAAAACGCTACAAGACCACAGCTGATTTATTCCAGTTTGAGAGAGATCTGAGAAGATGATGTCTTTTAAAGAGCTTATTGTTGATCCATTATTAAATCTGCTCTCTCTCAAATGTCCACAATACATGTAATCATATCATTGACCAGTGGGAAAAGCCAGAGCACAACTGTGATGGATTAATTCCTATTAAAAAATTGTAGATTTTAAAGCATAATTGCAAGTCAAATAAAAGCACTGCTTCTTGAATTACCATTCTATTTTCAGCACAGTTGCTTGTTCGTTGGGTAGATAAATACATATTTTAACCTTTATCCTTGCATCTGCGCTTTTTTACTTATTTTTTTATTTATTTTTTATACCTTTTAGTAAAAGGCATGCAGCATCACTGGTATCCAAAATGGGTTTATTAAGCTTCAAAACATTTTTTTTCTTTTGATTTAAATTACCAGCCTACTTCAGTGTTTAATACCATTCAATACGTGTAGCATGGACACTACTGTATGTTACAAGCCAACAACAGCTGTAAAAAGAAGATGAAGAAAAAACTTGAATTGCATCTCCCGCTCACAATACATCAAATCGCGACGGTGCCACTGTCTGTGAACAGAGGTACGCGCCGCTGTCATTGCATTATTGGTATTCAAGTAACGCGATAATAGGCGTACTTACAGTCTCTCTGCATTCCTCGGGATTCCCCTGGGCACCGTCCTGAAGCCTTGACCCTGACAATCCACATGAGAGCCCGAACAACTGCACTTATGCGGGCATCCATTCACAGCACAGCACAGCAGCCCGCACAGCACAGCCACTGTCCCCCAATACTTCACCCACCGCATCATAAATCCTCTGAGGCTGAGAGCAGCCCAATAACAAAAGAAAAAAATATATATGCAAAAACAACAAAATAAACTAATGCGTAAGCTATTTGAAAAACAAATATGTATCCGCGTCTTGTCCACAGCCAATTAAATCCCGCGCGCAAAAAATACAGGTAGGACAAGGGGTGAAAAAAAAAACTTAAAGATGAGCTACAATACCAGCATAAAATAGTTCCAACTTTGAAAACTTCTCGAAATGCATCAGAAAAAGCTTTGCTCATTCAAACGCGAGGTTTCATCTGTCTCTCCACACCACTGAAACGTACAGATGCGCGTCAAAAGTTAGAAATGCACATCGCTAACTAGGAAAAAAAGCCCTTAAAAAGTCCGCAAAATCATTCAAAATGTCCAAAACCATTCCTGCTCATTCTTCACCAATTGCGATTTTTGGGTCCAGCATGCAAATCCTCATTGATAGTGTTTGAGAAACTTCAGCGGAGCTCGTACCTATTGGATTTCCAGCCCCCCAAACCCTGCGCTCCACACTCCTACTGGCTAATCTGCGTGATGTCACTCTGGGATATTTGGGGTCTCGACTCGAGAAGTTGTTGGGACAGCTTCAAATAACTCAACCCGCTCTAAACGCTCGGTAACTTTGAGGGACGAACACGAAGTTATGAATTAGAAAGCGCCATGCGAAAAGAAAAGACACTTGTGTCATCTACATTTTTTTTTTATCACAAAGATAAAAATCGCAATAAAACAAGACCGATATGATTTTATGTTTCAACAAGGTTATCCATATTCACCAGCAAGAAGAAGGGTTTGTTCACGGTGATTACAGAAGTGATTAAGAACACATATATAAATAAATATATAATTAAATTAATTAATAACACAACCAAAAAAATACCTGTTTTAACTGAGAAAGTATGGTTATTACTAAAGTTGTTATATTTGCATTTGTTGTTGTTATTATATATATATATATATATGTGTGTGTGTGTGTGTGTGTGTGTGTGTGTGTGTGTGTGTGTGTGTGAACTATAGGCTATATGGAGATTTATGCAGGCAAATATATTTAACTGTATCATGAAGTGATTCAGATACTGCAAAAATATCTTAAGCAATTTATCTATTTTTGTGTAGATAGTTTGAGTCACGTCACTCTTTAAATAGTTTCACGATTTTGTTTCTTTTTTTTTCATGATTTTTAGTCCACATGTTGCTGTCGTAGTGCCCCCGTCTGGTGATAAACTACATCTAAACTCAGTTTCCTTCCTCACAATGAGAAACCACTGGTTTCACCATATTGTGAAGTTTAGAGTGGTTATGGAGTTTTATTTTTTTTCAGCTATGGTTTGTCATTCATTCCTGATGCTTTCTTTGCATATTCACCTGAAATATGCATGATGCAGGCCTTATATACAGGTGCATCTCAATAAATTAGAATTTCATGGAAAAGTTCATTTATTTCAGTAATTCAACTCAAATTGTGAAACTCGTGTATTAAATAAATTCAGTGCACACAGACTGAAGTAGTTTAAGTCTTTGGTTCTTTTAATTGTGATGATTTTGGCTCACATTTAACAAAAACCCACCAATTCACTATCTCAACAAATTAGAATACTTCATAAGACCAATAAAAAACCATTTTTAGTGAATTGTTGGCCTTCTGGAAAGTATGTTAATTTACTGTACATGTACTCAATACTTGGTAGGGGCTCCTTTTGCTTTAATTACTGGCTCAATTCGGCGTGGCATGGAGGTGATCAGTTTGTGACACTGCTGAGGTGGTATGGAAGCCCAGGTTTCTTTGACAGTGGCCTTCAGCTCATCTGCATTTTTTTGGTCTCTTGTTTCTCATTTTCCTCTTGACAATACCCCATAGATTCTCTATGGGGCTCAGGTCTGGTGAGTTTGCTGGCCAGTTAAGCACACCAACACCATGGTCATTTAACCATCTTTTGGTGCTTTTGGCAGTGTGGGCAGGTGCCAAATCCTGCTGGAAAATGAAATCAGCATCTTCAAAAAGCTGGTCAGCAGAAGGAAGCATGAAGTGCTCCAAAATTTCTTGATAAACAGGTGCAGTGACTTTGGTTTTCAAAAACCACAATGGACCAACACCAGCAGATGACATTGCACCCCAAATCATCCCAGACTGTGGAAACTTAACACTAGACTTCAAGCAACTTGGGCTATGAGCTTCTCCATGCCTCTGACGTTGTCTGTGGATCAGGAGTAGCTTAACAAGAGGAATACGACAACTGTAGCCAAATTCCTTGACACGTCTGTGTGTGGTGGCTCTTGATGCCTTGACCCCAGCCTCAGTCCATTCCTTGTGAAGTTCACTCAAATTCTTGAATCGATTTTGCTTAATCCTCATAAGGCTGCGGTTCTCTCAGTTGGTTTTGCATCTTTTTCTTCCACACTTTTTCCTTCCACTCAACTTTCTGTTAACATGCTTGGATACAGCACTCTGTGAACAGCCAGCTTCTTTGGCAATGAATGTTTGTGGCTTACCCTCCTTGTGAAGGGTGTCAATGATTGTCTTCTGGACAACTGTCAGATCAGCAGTCTTCCCCATGATTGTGTAGCCTAGTGAACCAAACTGAGAGACCGTTTTGAAGGCTCAGGAAACCTTTGCAGGTGTTTTGAGTTGATTAGCTGATTGGCATGTCACCATATTCTAATTTGTTGCGATAGTGAATTGGTGGGTTTTTGTTAAATGTGAGCCAAAATCATCACAATTAAAAGAACCAAAGACTTAAACTACTTCAGTCTGTGTGCATTGAATTTATTTAATACACGAGTTTCACAATTTGAGTTGAATTACTGAAATAAATGAACTTTTCCACGACATTCTAATTTATTGAGATGCACCTGTACATGCATGCAAGCAAAAAAGTCAAGTTAAAGACATTAAATAGTTTGTCAGAGCAAGTTACTTTTAATAATAGAATAAAGGTAAGTGCTACACAGAAAGTATTCACTCCAGTCAGTAAAAGACAACAGATGTCTAGATAGGTTAAAGATTCACTCAATTTAAATGTTTAAACGCTGTGTTCAGACCCTTAACGAGTAGCATAGAATCCTTGTTTAACACACTGAATCAATTGAATCAACGCCCATATGCCAGATTCATTTACTTACATTATTCCTTCCAAAAGCAAAGTGTGGTGCATTAAGCGTCTACTGAAGGCTGCAGGTACGTGCGTGAAGTTAAGCTGCAAAACATGTGCTTTACACTTCCTTTAATGTACACACACATGGCCGTGAGTCCATAAATCTGTGATTTGTGTCAATAAGGGTGATGTGCCAGATTTACAGACTGCTTTATTTTATTCACTTGTTCACATCAGGAGTGAGGAATGTCCAGAGAGCTTCCACCTGTGGAACGCTGTGGAGAATGAGCGTGATAGGGAGAGCAATACTCTACATGTGTCTGAGCTGTCTATCAGCTTCTCAAAGGTCAGACTTTCATGTGAAAAACTCTTACCCACGGAGTGACCCTCAAACAGCCATGTTGCACACTTAAGCACGATCAGGCTATACGGCAGCAGAAGTGTTTCTGTCTTACGCACTCAAATGTATGTCTTTATTAAGGAAGAGTGTCATTTTCTTTGTAATTCTCAAGGAACTGGACTGCAGACAGGATGCTTGTGCGCTTTGAGAGGCTGAGAAAAATAACAGCTGCCCTTCAGAAAAACATACACAGTCATAATGTGTTTAAAAACCGAGCACATGACATTACAAATAAGACAAATTGAACAAGAAAATAAATTGTGACTTATCTTTTAATCATAACTTGGCTGTTCTGAAAAAAGCTGAAATAAGTTCAAAGGTTAGTCATCAAATTGAATTGACCCACGGTTTCATTGAACTACACATAGCAATGACATATGCACTATAAATGTCAAAACAAAGGATCTTATTTGTAAAATGATACAAGTTTTGTGAGTTAAGGCCGGACAGTTGACATTAAACTGACCTTTCCATTTTATGTATTGCACCCAATGGAAAGCGAGTGGCCAGATTATGGAAAATCTTGGCATGGATGGTGTAGACCAGCACTTCTGGCAGGGAAGGGAAAGGGCTAGCCAAAGACCTGTCTGAGGAAAAAATCCATTAGCATACCATGAGACATGAGACTGCTTTTAAATGGAACACTTGAACATTAAAAGAAATCCAAACTTTTCAGCAATTACGTAAATCTCTCAGCCTATCCGTTTGCCGTGAGGGGGAAGGGGGTTGGTTTGCCTCATACAGATTTTCCCTCACTCCATATATTCCCTTTTTTTGTCAGTTTGTATGCATTTTACATTGTCGTTCTGCTCTGTAGCTTTGTAACCGAGAAGAGCAGGGAAGGATTTCTCATCTTCCTGGGTGGAAATTTCCTCCCTTTATCTAACACAGAACTGAGAAAAACAGTCAAACATTTAATTCCACAGCAAAATTTACTTTATGGCTCATAGATTTCCACTTTTGTCCCGTTTGTATCCCAGCCAATGGCTGTTAACCCACATTATGGATCTTAATTCTTTACCACAAGCAAACGGAGCACGAATGGGAAGCTGCTTATTTCTCTCAGGCATCAGTTTGCATTGTTGTCTGGCACCTCTGTGAACTGCTGCTGGGTGATAATTGGAAAAACAGCCTCCCTCTGTAGCATCCTGCTGTCTGCACAGTGGCCACTTCAACCAGAGGACCAAGCTTCCTGTGTGCGAGTCTCCAGAGCCAACTCTGCGTGTGCCCATGAGGCAACAAGACCTCAGCTGCTGCTGCCACACAGAACTGCTAATTACATGCACATTGTCCTAGCTCATACTAACAGGGGCGGGCAGGAGGCGGAGAGGGGAGAGTATCGGGAGGTGGAGAGTTTTGACAGGGGCCTGCCAGGAACAACAGCCTGGGGTCCTTTGGACACACATGCTGTCAAGGCCTGGGCCCCGTGAGTTTCAGAGAGCCAGAAAGGCTCGGCTCAAGTTGTGTGCTAATCCACAGAATGGTAAAAGAGCTTTAGACGTGTATATGCTCTTTTTGATTCTTGTCCTTCAGTTTTAGCAAACAAACACATGGGGAAACTATGGCCAGATGTTGCCTTGCAGAATGATTTGTTTGTAATTCTACAAGCTCACATTCCATGGGAACTACTCGAGCCCTGCAGACATCATTGGTTATGCCAAACCTGAGGTGTTTTTTTAAACTGAGTTGATCTTTGACCTGGCTCTGATGTCAGAATTTGCAACATTTGATGTTGAACCCTGGGACACAAGCATTCCTGCAGAATTTTCCAATCACTTCTTTTCAATTACTCACGGCTGGCAGGCAAAATAATGTTTAAAACGATGTGCGTCCTACGTAATGCCGCTCAGTGTGGACTAGGAACAATGGGAATGAAACTGAATGGAGAAACTCCAACAAAAACAACAACATCCAAGCCTTTTCTTTCCAGTTGTAGGAAGTGCACAATTAGATGGGCTCAGTGCTACAATCAGAAAGGTTTTGTAATGTGGAAGTGGTTAATATGGTTGATCTTTTTCAGAAAATGGGATGAGGACTGAATGGGTGGGAGGTGGGATCTATCTGGTGCCCTTCCGCTCATCATGCCTCTATCAGGATTAGCCTATAAACAGTTCCATATGTGGCTAACACTGACGCTACAATGTAAGACTTTTTCCACCGGTATGACTGGAAGATTGATGATCCAATTTACTAGGGAGTTATCATGGACCCGAATGCTCAAAAGAACTCAGAGGAGCGGCCAGCTGTTGGCTCTTCTGCCTCAATTTTTCCTTCGACCGGAATTTCATCTGCATACGGGGAGATGGAGAAGTAATGTTCGTGTGGTCAGATGCAAGTCTCTCAGTGTAGTTGATAAACTTTACACTCCTCCCCTGACTGTTCCCAGAGACTCACTCAGGGGCTAGACCAATATCCATCCAAGGGAATAAGGATTTTTGTAATGGGATGATTATAGGTTACTTGCATAGAGGTCTTAGCAAGAGTCTAATGTTCTCGCTCATCTCAGCGTGCTTTAATCTAATCAAACAAGAAACCAAAAACAACACCCCACAAAAACACAAATCAAATTTTCGCATTGACATCTCCAGCTGTGACCTCATAGGCAGTCTCAAACATACAGCAAAGCCGTCACTCATTATTAAGATTCTCCCCGACCAAACGGTCCTGCCCGGACTACATTTGTGGTTCAGTAATAATCTGTAATTAACACCAACCTCTGAGATCAGCATCCTGATTGAGTCCAGCATATGCAGGCCACATGCACTGACCTCTGCCTCTTTCAGTCTGCTGCTCAAGAGCTGTTTACATAGTGACATCCTACTAGCATTCATCAGACTCTCTTTTGGGAGGCTTTAAGAAATTTTGGACTGAACTTGTACTTTTTAGCCAGGAGCAACCGTTAGCGATTGGCCATCGGAGAGCTATTTGTAGACATCACAGCCAGGCCTGTAGACACTGCAGCCTTCGGTCTTCATGGGACTGCGGTTGACAGAGCTGACCCTGTGCTTGCCAGTATCCATCTCTCACAGCACTGTGATTGCCTGATGGTCTGTTTTTGATTCTCTCCTGAAATTCTGTCTGACCAGAAATTGTTATTAATTATCAAATCTTTGCTAAGTCTATCACTTTCCGGCTTGGCTGGCCACACGATTTCCCCCCATTGGCTTTTGTTTTGTTTTGTTTTTCATGGAACCAGTCAGATGCAACACAAGTAGACCTTTTGAGGGTTTCACGGATTTAAATCAAAGAAACAACGTTTTGGGGGAGCGGAACAGGGGTGTGTAGGACAAGCTATTGAAAACAGCAAGGTTTGAAATCCCCAGCAAGGCATTTTAATTAACCCGACTTGAAAAAGTAAATTTTGTCCATGAGAGAATAGTAACAGGACGGAGGGCTAAGGGGTCTCTGTTGGTAACAGCGAGAGGTTGGTTATGAAAGCCTCACGGTTCAGAGAGGGTGAAGTCACACAAAGACTCAACAAGGCTAAACAATGACCTCCTTTTCTCACTCAGACTTTTGTCAACATGAGAAAATTAGAAATGCTACGCATTATTAGGAGAACCCTGAAAGGTGGAGGTTGAATGCCAACCCCTTTTTCATTGACAGGAGAGTTTAGCAGCTGTGTTGCTGTTTACTTTGAATGGGCTGGAAATGCCTCGAGTGGCCTGGGCCCAACGAAAACAATGTTCACTGCTGAACTGGCAGTGGGAACTCCATCCCTCAGCAAGCAAGCGGGCTGCAGTCTGACATGGGCACCAACGCTCTGGCCTGATCAGCCTGATATTATGTTTACAGCGGCTCCACTGTACAAAGGAGGAGAAAACAGATGAGAGAAAAAGGCTGAGCTGAGCAAACGTAACACTGTGTGGTGGCTAAAATGAGTAGGGAAGGACTCCAGTCCATAAAACCGCAATTGTGTGCCATTGAAGCAATAGTCTTGAGGCTGATTGAACCAGATCAGTTGGCCTACTTCGTGGGACAGTGTGGGGATCGCAGTGCTTTTGCAACTTTCTTTGGGAACTTCGACAGCGATTACCACCGAGTGCGGCACTTTAACAATGGCACTAGTGTTGCAAGGCATATGTGGAAAAAGGAATTTGACAGGATTCCATAGGAAGTTAAATGTGCCAATTCGCGGTGGGTGCTTTAAGTGTGGCTTATAAAAGGAGCCCCATTGGTCTGAATGGGCTATGTGCTTTTGATTCTTGTTGGTGTGATCTACAGGACTGATTTCATTAATTTATTCCACCTGACTAAATATATGCAGTAAGCTGTGTACTCCTACTGCTTGGGTCCGATGCAATGCCTTTGCCTTTCTCTCATACTCTCTCTCCCCCTGTCTTTTTCTTTCTCAAGTAAGGGCTTGTGTGGATTCTGGATGTGGCGGTGAGGTGAAGGAAGTGATTATCAATGGCAGACTCAACTTGTCAGAATGTGTTATAGCTGGATTTAAACTATATCACCACTTTGTATCATCACTTTGAGAGGGGACGCCCTCCCTGCCTTGCCATGCCCATCCCAGGCTTCAACTAATCCAAAGAGAGTATAAATAACCGCTGTCAACCATCGGGATGATTCATAATAAAAATAAATAATCTTAAAATTCTTGGACTGGTTTTGTTTAACTTGGATTGGCAAGTGATGCTAGGAAACAGACTCAGGTTTGAAGGGCCAATCTTAAACATGACAACCATGAACTGAATGTCCTACATTGGGTCTATCTATCTAGCTTTCTGCCATTTCTATTTAGCCTTGAGTAAAGTGATGACAGGGAATGCTAGGGAAGAGAAGGAATAAGATCAGGAAATGTTGCAGGCCAGATCTCAACGTGCACTATCAGCACCACACTTCAATGTGTCAGAGCATGGGCACTAACGTCCAGCTTCCAGTGATCTTTGATCCCTTTTTCAATGTAGAGAGGGAAATAGTCACAGTAAAAACAGAGGCCTTACAAACACAATTTTTTCATTACATTATTTACACTTGGTATTAAGATACGTTTTGGTCGATCGGATCACAAGTGGACAATGGAGACACATACCCATTTACACCTGGCACTTCAATCTGACTCTTCTGTCCACTTTCAACCACTTCTGACCAGATTACCCCCCGTGGTGCTGATTACGTCAAGAGGAGGGTAAATGGGCGTATCTCCCTGTCTGTGTCAAAACACGAGCGGGAGGGCTAAAGTTATCGCGCACCTCTGCTTGTACTTACTGCTGCTGGTGTTATTAGCAAACATGCTGCACAAAGTTTTGTTCATGTACATGTATGGGCTTTTTCAGATATTTCAGAGCAATGGAAGACATAAGCTCAGACAAATTTTACACTTTCACAAAATTAGACAAAAGAGAAACATGCGGAAAGCAGCTGCTTTCGTTTCGGCCCGTCAAAGTTTAAATCCTGTCTGAAAAGCACGTGTCCTTGTAAGTCTCGCAATGATCACACGTGTATTAGGTGAGTAGGTGGAGAGTAGGTGGTCTTTTGTGGCTGCTCGAATGCATTTGACCACATCAGCGTCTACACCACGAAAGCAATCCGGTCAATGCGTCTTCGACTACCTCTGGAAGTGTTCAAAAGTGGACAAGCTCAAAATGTTTCAAACCCCGTTTACACCTGTATTTAGCGTTGTCCACTTGTGATCCGACCGACCAAAATGCATCTTAATACCAAGTGTAAACAGGGCCTAAGAGGGGCCAGCACAAAATTGCTCTTTCCTTGTTTGAACTGCCAGTTCCACTCAGGTTCTCTGTAGACTGATGGCAGAACCACAGAGGAATATGGAGCTTCCAGAGACGAGAGCCCCTTGTGTAAAACCCAGCTGTCATTTACTAGTTCCTGAAATAAGAGTATCCTATCGTTTATGCAGAGTGGCCATAATAAGTGTGATATCCCCAATTGCATTAATTTGAGTGATGGATGTGACTGGCCAGAAGAAAAAATCCTTTCACTCCCATGCAAACTCTAATGAGAGGAAAAGACTTAGTCTAGATAACAGTCATGTACAAAAAGAATTACGAACATTTCTCAGAACTTGCGTAAAAGCTCCAACAAAAAATGAGTGAAATCTACAACAGACCCGAGGTGATGCGGTTCACTGTCCCGGTCAAAGTGTTGACTGGAGGAATACAGTGTATCAAGTCCATGGTCATTTAATACTAAAGAGTCACAGCTGTATCTTGACCCCAAGTCCAGGATGGAAAACGATTCCAGGAGTTGCTGTTGCATGGCTCTATGTTACCGAGCACTATCCTCTAAACCCGCAATGCTAGGCTGTGTAGTGGGGCAAAGATGCAGTGTAGGACTATAGCTATAACACACATACCAAGGAGTGAAACTAGCCTACTCACTAGCCCACCTACTCTCAAATGAACTAACTGCTGTCAAACCACAGCAATTAGCCTCCTACACTTACCAAGGAGGCCACGGATACCCATGCCACAAATAGTGGCCTAGTAACCCTACCTGGCTTCTTAAGCAAAACTGGCTATCTGCTGAACTACACCGTTGTACTGGTACTCCAGTGTGCCCAGCTTAACAAACCAAAACCAGCATGGAAATGGAATTCAATTATGCAATTCCTTATATTAAATTAAAAGTAATCTGACATCTAGAGGTTGATATTCTAGCAATACAACCATGCGACACATAGTTGTTCATGACACCTATCAATATAATATACACACATAAAAGCTGTCTTTTAACGTCCTCCATTCAATTAACTGCCTTTTTTCACATGGCTGCAACATACATTATCACCCTCCACCATCCTCAGCTCCACCTATTGTCTGACACGTCTTAGCCTCTAGCTCTGTTCCCTGTTGTTTAACTTGCACTCAGGGATTGCAGTCTGGACATCTGTTTAATCTATCTACTATTGTTTTATTGCACCTTGTTTTTGATTTTCAACTCATTAATTATTGTATGTATTGTTTTATGTTTCTTTAAGTATACTGGACCTGTTCTGTTACCTCTAGAGGTTTGATTCACTGCATTCCGCATGCATGACTGGCAGAAAGTTTGCTCAGAGGATAACTATATGACTATCATTACCATAATTGCTTCAGTTAATAAAGAGATGTTTATCTCAAGACAGTGGTCTGACTGAATTAACGCAAACGCCTCCAGTAACTTGTACAGTCTAGCTAAATTTACCTTAGGGAATCATCCAACATATTCAAGTGGAATTTCCCTTTTGCAATCCACTGAGCAATACCCAAAATCCACAATTCAAATATGAATTGCAAATATAGTGATATGCAACTTAACCTAAACTGTACAAAAACAAATCCTGATAAAATTATGTATAAAGCAAAGTTACACCATTTTTCGAACATATATGGTAAGATAACTTTTATTAAACCAATTAACAGGATTTTAACTTTAGCGTTACTTTCTCTAAAAATGGCAAACATTTTTTACATTATAGAGAACTATAACAATATATGACTCTTTAACTGCTCAGGAGCTCTTGGCCATCATATCTCAGATTTTTAATAAATACCGGATCCCCCACATGATGACATCAGTGATTTAGAGTTGCAGTCTGGTCAAGGTTACAGTCATGTTCATTGCACTTGGCCCAACCACTGCAAGTGTGGTCTGTAAATGGGATACTGCCCATAAAATCATAAAATCAGAGGCAATTACTGTTTCTGGGGTCCACCATCACTCCAAATCCTGTAAAGGATAAATCAGTGACAAATTCAGAGACAGCTGCACAGCAAGAGAGCTGTTTTATTTTTTAAAAATTCAAATTTTGAAAAAAATAGAAAAAAACCTTCGGAAAAAGTCTTGCTGCAGAATGGCATGATGAATAATGATCTAACGATTGAGGTTAATTGTGAACAACTTATTTAGTTTCTCAACTATGCAAGACTTTAAATAGTTGAGAAACTAATTAGTTGGTATAAATCCTCCATTTGTGTGAAGGTTTGGTAGATATAGTTTTGTGAAATGCTGTAAAAGGTGTGGCAAGATGTCAGATATTGACTGGATACACATGGCTTTCTATGACTTTGACAAGATTCAGGACCAGTGTTAATAAACATTACTTAAAATGGGTTACATTATTGCATTCTTAATAACATCATTAAATATTAGATTTTTACTTAACTAAAATGTAAATTCGTCAAGTTACTACATTTTTTAGAAGTATCTTCCAGAACAGCAGCATGCCTGACTTGCAGGCATTTTGTTCAAAATTTGTAGAAAAATGTAGAAAGTGTTGTTCATTTCTGTCAGAACCACTATTGTCAAAGATGATTGACAATTAGCATACAGTTTGGATTGGCGGTATGGTTCTGTTCTGGGCAAGGACTCCCTGCGCATCCATGCAGCCTAGCATGGATGAGAGCAGGGAGAGCAGCGATAACGCCGCCATGGTAAACAGAACAGAACCAACATAAATGCACTGCAGATATCGTTAATGTTCAATAATGTTATATACACATTTTAGAATTAGTCTGATTCAAAGGAGAATCAGAAGGCTGAATCCTGACTGACAGAGGAGGAGTTGGGGATGGAGAAGGGTAATTAGCTATTGAGCAATGCAAAAACTGCTGATACTACTGCGGGACCTTATATATGAATGCTTAGATAGGTGTCGTATTCCCATAGGTTGATGGGGATCAGCTGAGAGTCAGCTGATGCGAGCTTGACTAACGTGACCTGCCAGAACTAACGCTACGCTTGATTTTTATGAAATTGTTGCATCACATACAGTATATGTGTGTGTGTGCATAGTAATGTAAAAAAACGTAAAATAGCATTTATTGCAAAGTAACAAATAGACTACAAATTACAAAAAAAGTGGGAAAACGTTAACATGTTAACAAATAACACGTTAGCTGGGTTACCTAAGGCAACCTACTCCCAGCTTTGAATAGTAATTTTTAATGATTGTAAGTACTATTATTAGTAATATGAAGTTGATTCAAAACACATCTACATATATAATATTTAGGAAAATTAAAAAAAAAAAAAAATTTTAAATCACTTAATCATTCTCTTTCTTTTTCACATGTACTCATTATTTTACACTAGAATAGCAAATAATAACAAATGAAAGTCCATATAATCTTCATATGCAAATCCTCAATCCCATATTTTAGGTGTGCATTGACATTTTGTATTGAGGTCAGGAATGACGTTTATCCTATTTAATGCTAGTGCTATTATGAAATCATTATCAATATCCTTCTGAAAC
>NW_015505429.1:1329428-1349627 GCF_001515645.1 Sinocyclocheilus grahami | reverse complement strand
TTATTTTGGGGTCCACCTCATAATACCGGTCTGAAGAAAAGAAAATGTCAGGATTGGGAGGCTGAGTTGCTTTTGATTAGTGTGGCAGATCTAAAGGCAGGAGCAGAGACTCAGGAAGAGTGAATGGATGGAGGTCAGTGGCTAATAGAAAACAACCCTCACTGGGGGCCCCCCCCCCCCCCCCCCACCATTATTTTGGGGTCCACCTCATAATACCGGTCTGAAGAAAAGAAAATGTCAGGATTGGGAGGCTGAGTTGCTTTTGATTAGTGTGGCAGATCTAAAGGCAGGAGCAGAGACTCAGGAAGAGTGAATGGATGGAGGTCAGTGGCTAATAGAAAACACCCCTCACTGGGGGCTGAGCAGGGGGTCTACGAGAGGGGCACAGTGGGTGTTTGAACCAGGCTAATATAATGTAAGGGAAGGGCTTTGTGCAAGGTCTCTGCCAGACCTCCACTGAGCCGCTGCTGAGCCAACATGTCTTCCTGGTCTTCCTGCTTTCACAGTGCATCTCCCGAGCTTCTTGATCACAGCTGAGCTCATTTAAAGCTCCTGCTTCTCTGCATTTCCTCTCCTTTATCTCAATCTGCACTCCTTACTAAAGACTTCCCTGGCTGGCTGGCACAGGTGATTCTCATTATGTGGCTTTGAAGTGGGAGTGGCGCGGGAGGGGAGATGGTGGATCAATGATAAGCCTCCGTTCTCCTGCCATGGACCTATTCCCGATGATTCCCATTACTGCCGTGGCCCAGCCCCAGCATGGGCCTGCTGCTTGCCATTAAGACTCCTCCATGCTGATGGATAGAACTTTGTATCCAGGAAAAAAAAATCTGTGAAAACGCATCTGTTGAACAATGACAAATCGTTTCCTTGTCAATTCTGAATAAAGCATCGGTCATGGAGACCACGTGGACGATCTCAGAAAGAGTTCATGAAGTTGTGTTCGGTACTGATTCTCTAGGAATCCAACATTGCTGCTCTACATTCTAGTGCAACGTGGTCCTGAAAAGCATGCTCACATTAACGGTTCCTTTATCAGTTATTTAGTTGTAAGCTACTCCCTTGTCTTCTCATTTACATCCGGGTTTTGGAAACAACACAGGGTTGATCTAGGGAACAGAGACAAAGACGTAAGAAAACACAGTCAGTGAAGCTGAAATGGCCCCAGTCGAGGGTATTACAGGCATTTAGCACTGCCAGGGAAAGTATTTGTTTGAAGCCTTTACGTTTTGGTTAGCTGCTCTTTGTATCCGGCTCGATTTATCGCTGTTTTGATTGCCCTTTCTGTTATCGCACCGGCAGTGTTTTCAGTGGCCGTGAGGAATGTGAGCAGGAATGTGTTGATGTTACTGTAAAGACCAACACGCATCTCCTACTCAGCACCTCCATCTCTGACCGATAAGAGCCTCTATCAGATTGGAAAGAATGTAACTAGCACAACCTGCCAGATGTCTCGCTGTAACCCACTCCCTGGAATTAGGGGCCCCTAATACATACTCTCAAGGAGCTGATGCAAACGTTGGAGACAAACTTTTTGAGTGATACAGAAACTCAAGTAAATCAAACCATCAAATGGGACCTTGTACCAAATTCTAGGGCTGTAGGGAATGATGAGAAATGCATGTGGACTGTTCAGCTGACTCTAATGCACCGTGTCAAGTGGGCTTTAAGATAAACACTTGACTCACTGAACGGATATTGAACATGTGATGTTGGGTAGGATCGAGTATGGAGCACCTACAACCCTGGAAGTGAGGGTTATCTGGACAGACTTGCTGGATCTCGATCAAGCTTTGCTCTATCTTTAACACCCTTGCAAATCCACACACACAGGTTCCTTTTTAATGAAGCTCAGAATACGAGTCGAAGAGGTCAACTTTACAGCTATGGTGTCCGCCAGATCTGATCACTGCAATCCTACATCTGAGAGCATAGCGTCTTATTTCGAATGCATCCAAACTCGAGAAGAAAAATGACATTCCAATTCCTCCGCAGGTTATTTTTCATGCTGCCACATCCGCCTGCTAGCATCATAAATCAAGGCCTGCCATTGGAGGATCTCTATTCAGGTCGTTTTAATCTCCAACCCCTTTTATCAAATGAAACCGTCCCTTTCCATGACATTGAAGCCTCCCAGCACTGGGCTACTGCATCTCACCACCTGCTTCAAGTTACAGCAGACGTCTGGCCACTGAGAGAACTTCTAACTTGCCGAAAGGGGAAACGGAGGCTAGTGTCGGGTGTCTCAGTTCCAGGTGTGACGTTCTGTTATTGGGGTCTCCTCCTTTTCTTCTCTCAGAAATGTTCTCTCCCTCCCTCTCTCTAAAGATGGGGTGCCTCTGGAGTGGTGTTTGTCTTGAGGTCACGGTACAAGCTGTTGTCTCCAAATGAGGCCGTAAAGCACATGATGTAAAACATTCATCTTGCGTATCGCTCTGTCTCTCCTCCTGCCAAGGCTGGGTGAGCCGTACCATAAAACATCAATGCTGTTGTCTGACTCATAGCCGCATAAGGCCATGGAGGAAACACACACACACACGTGATTACAGCCATGTGTGTCTGTCTGTGTGTTACCGAAAACACATCTGACAATTATACACACGCCATCTTAACGGATTGATAAATGATGCTGCGTTTGAAGAGCAGGAAACTTTGACCAAGTTTATAAGATTGTGCTAAAGTTACATTAAATAGGGAACTGTTAGGGTGAAATGATGTTCAAATGAACAGTTAGCAAAATTTGTGTGACATGGAGAGAGAAAATGCATTTATCTTGATTTTACAAAGAGAAAGTAGTCATTTTGAACATAAATCCATGTAATTATCCAGATGCCCGGGTTGAATGTAAACTAAATTGCAAGTTGTAATACAATGCTTGACGTGAGCTGATAACTGGGGAGGCTAAGCTGCAAGTTTTCCCGTTGTGGTTCTTAATACTAGATTTTGTACTTAATTTCATTTAAAGATTTTAATTAAGATGCTTTGCACAGTAATTTCAGGTCAGTTTATTGAATTATAATCCAAGTGGTATGCCTTCAGTTTTAACACATGAGGATGTTATAAACCCATTTATACCTTCATAATGTTTCAGTTTTCATGACCTGTCATAGATTTCCTTTCCCAGGATAATAATAATGAGGAAATGGCACAAGCTTGTAAAAAAGATATGTGGTGGGATAACCAGGATCAGTCTCGTGATTAATCCTGCTTTGACTAACTCCGCTGGGAATTCCATCAAAAGGCCAGCGATTGTTTAATTGCCATCCCTGTTTTTCCCAACGCTTTACCTCCCTCCTTTCTGCCGGTGAGGGGGTCCTGCTGGAATCCGGCAGCCCCCACACACAGACCTAGAATTGCTTTCAGATGTGAAGATCAGGTTCGAGAGAGGGGGATGCCAGTGTACCTTGCATGGTTTAGGACTGGGCGAATGCTCTTCAGTGCATCTGGGTTCAACATATTTTTCCTGGGGAGAAGATTCATCCCCATGTCCCACTGCTGCTTTAGTCTGATCAAAGAGGCAATGAAAACTGCAGATAAGACGTACGGATTTGATTTTAGCTTTTCTTCAAACGGCAGGCTTTATCACGAGTCCCAAAGCCATCAGATTGAACCACTCACAGCGCTTTACCTCATTCATCTGGTCTGCGTTAAAGATAAAGCCAATTTTAGGGCCATTCTACCCACTTTATTACTGATGGATCCAATAGGGGTGGGGAGCTGGATAACATCTTGCTTGTTGATATTTGTAAATAGTATTTCAGTAGAAATACAACTGATGTGGGATTCTGAAACACCAGGACATCGAACTACAGAAAGCTCACTGCATGCCCATAGAGGCATGATGAGATATCCATCTTGCTCTACCCTTTTCAAGATTTCAAAGTGAAGAAAACTACTTTGTGGAGGAAAGGCTGCTACCATGTTGCCATAGAGTGGGTGTTACTGCACCACCTTATCCAAAGATTGACAACTGGAAGATAATCAACAGCTGGTGCGGTAGGGGAGGCTAATCTCGGTTTGACAGTTAAATATGACTAATCTTTTATTTTTTATTTTTTCATTTTTCCCTTTTGATAAAGATTATTACACGTGCGAATGTGAAACTATATATTGGCAAAAACAAAATCAAAAGAACCACAAATAGGAGGCCTGGCATCTGTGACTAAAACTACGTTAAATACCTTCATAAAGCACCCCATGTCGAGAACAACTGCAGAAAATCAAAGTATATGGAAAGAAAAGGAGTACTAACAGCGTGTTAGCTGAAACGGCTATAGTGGTGTATGGTATTCTTGTTATCCAAAACTGGGGTGTCAGATTATAATCAGCGCCACACCTGCTGAGCTTTCCCAGAAGCCCCTCTGCATGGGGCCAGTATTAAATCCATCTAATAGCAAGTTTTCAAGTGAGACTGGATGCAATTTCAGCATCTGATAAATCCAAGTGTTCCTATTGGATGCATTTTTGGCTTCTTATTTAACAAGCATGCATTTAGTAACAGGCTTTTAATCTGCCGGACTCTTTGAAGAAATTGTTCACAATTAAAAAGAGCCAAGAATAGAAGCTGCTTGGGGTGCTGGTTTATTTGTTTACAGTTGTTTAGAAGGAATTCAAGCAGTCGACATTCTCTCCTCTACAACTCCTGCCTAGCACAACAGCCCAAAGATGATTCTTTTACACATTTTACTGCCAAACAGTGTTGCAGGAACACAGTTTGCCAAAACACATTTGGCAGTGAAAAACACACACTATAAAATGACAATACATTTTTTTAAAGATGCTCCTGAGGACCATTTTTGACTTCCTTTCCTCTAGTATCCACAAGTGCCAGCTCTTTGGGTCCAAAGGGCAATAACCAGCCCCACAAAAAGGGCTTTTTGTCAACAGATACAGACTGGTTTGAGTTAGGGAAAAAGTAGCATGAAAAACAAATGCATGCTGCTTGCTCACGCAATCAAACAGGCATGGATGCCACAATGCTTATGGCCTGTAAGGCAGAATAGAGCAATGGTTCTCTTCCTCAGTGGCCTTCTGCTAATGTTAATTTTAAAGGGGTCATAGGATGCCCATTTTCCACAAGTTGATATGATTCTTTAGGGTCTTAATGAAAAGTCTGTAACATAGTTTGTTTAAAATTTCTCAATGGTAGTCTAAAAAACACCCTTTTTACCCTGTCAAAAACATATTTTTTCAGATCAAGCCGTTTTTGTAGCATTTTCTTTTAAATGTTAATGAGCTCTGCTGACCCCGCCCCTCTCTTCCGAGCTGCTCTCAGAGAGACTGTTTACTTTAGCCACATTCATCATGAAACTTGCTAATTAGCACATTATTAGGAAAGGCAATTTGCAAAGATTCATTACAAAACATACTCACTTCTGTAGATGAGGCTGAATCATGAATGATTCGCGCGAACATAGACACATTTATGTAGATCGGGGGAGCATTCCCTTCAGAAACAATGTAATCCACTGTGAGTTCAGCGGCTCAGATGTCGGGAATAAATGACGACTGCAGTTCATTATTACATCCAACAACAGAACACCTCAATCACTTAGGAGTCATTCTTGTCTACAACTGCTCCGGCGGTGAAACAATGGCGGACTGATGACAGCTCACTCAGGGCGGAGCTAAGGTAAGACACCAGTCCAGTGCTGAAACGCTACTGTCAATCAAACTATCGTGGGAGGGGCCTGTCTGTGTGACGTCACATTTCAGATCGGCTCAATTTGAGAAAGGGGAAAACAAAGGGGAAAACATTTAACCAGATTTTTTTTTTAAAAACACTGGATGGATTTTTATCATTATAGGGTGGTTGTGTACATACACTGCCAACACACAATTCAGTTCAAACAACTTGTAAAAGTGCATGTAGCATCCTATGACCCCTTTAAGTGAATGCACTACCTTATGATTTCCTCTAGTCAGCAAACAGCTGCATGCCTCAAACCAAATTTCACACTGAATTTCTCTATTGATGTTTTAGAGTACGACAAAACAAGATAATTCAACAATCTGCAAACTAATCAGGTACACATAGGGTGAGGAACAAAACGTACTACTAGGGGTGTGCCGGTATGAGTATTGGTACCAAACGGTTCACGGGGCAAATACCAAATGGAAGTGATCATCCCTATCCCCTTGGAGTGGGAACTTTGGAGTGAGCAGGGCACATGCTTGCCATTATGTAGTCGTTTGGAATGCACTTGGCAAAGGGAGCGACGTAATTTCCTCATTATCTTCAGCTGGCATGTTCCCCTCACAACGCAGCACGGTGTCCGTAAGCAGATGTCGCTGTTTTACTGTCATAAATGTCTTTTTATTGTTATTAGCATAACTGTTGCAAATAAACATACATTTTATATTTTAAAAAGGTTTTAAAATATGCTATATAACATATAAAAACTAATATATATAAAACTTTTAAAAATATAAAATGCATTTTTTTATGCCGGTGTCACCGTGCTGCATGGTCACGGGAACATCCCAGCTGAAGATAATGAGGAAATAACGTCACTCCCTTTTCCCGGTGCATTCGGTACTGATCCGAACCGTTCGGTACCGATTCGGTACCAGTGTTCTGACGATTTGTACTACCCTCTCAGATTGTGCTACCTCCCATTAAAAAGATAGGTAGCACAAATCAATAGCGAAAAATGCTACCTATCAGATAAGTGCTACCAGCATCTTATTCATGTGGTTTGAGGCTTTTTTTAATGTCCATACCTACTCTTACCCATAAAACAATGCAAATATATTTTTAGTAGCACAATCTGATAGGTAGCATGTTTCGTCGGCACACCGGCACACACCTACGTACTACTATGCACCATGGTACAGTAATAGTATCTGATTATTATTTTTTTTTAAATGCAATCACAGTGTTACTTTCACAATATTTTCTAATACCCCTACAAAACTATACTAATGGGTCACCTAAGGACTCATCAGTTTCTCCTTTTCAGCTATATTTCGACTGTAATGTATTTCCATAAAATCATAAACATAATTTTGCTGATAAAATACGACATACAATGCATAACATTGCTTACTCGGATGTATTTTAACACATGATGATTTCAAAATGATCACCATCCTTGCAAAAGCTCACCCACATTAACCAGATAATTCTTCCATGGAAACAAATCAGTAGAATTGGCAACAACAACATAGAAAACAACAGAAAACCAAACGCTTAAAAGTTGCAAGCCATAAAAAGGGGCGTACAAGACGAATTAATGTAAAATATTCATTTGAAAATGCAGCACTGGCCCAAAAGGGCAAGTGACAGGTCAACTAGCTTTGACAGTAAAAACTGTTTGTTTGTTTGTTTGTTTAACATTAGCATCGATATGTACCTGACATGAAACCTCCTCTTGTTTCCCTTAAAACTCAAAGCGGGGATATTCCTTTAACGTTTGAGCACATACTTTGCACTGTCCGTTAATACACAACAACCGTGCAAAGTGTTGCAACAAAACCACATCGCTTTGATTCAGTGAGATAAAAAGCGCGCCTAATATGAAGCGGTAAACTCTGAAGCGACGGCGGCTCGTAAAGGACACCCGCTCTCTAAACTGTCCCAGAAACGCAATCAAACAAATAAATGAAGGTAATTAATATATGATATAAATGTATTCCACGTAAAATAATAATCTTAGAACTGTAAATATGCATGTTACAGAAGTTACTAAACTCGCTAAAAACTCAACCTATTTATTTATTTATTTATTTGAGTGAGTGAGGTAGAAATGACAAAGACATAAATTACTGTAATATTTGGTTTGGCATTTTGAGAATTATCCCATTCTGGTACAGACTGAGACAGCTGTTGTCTCTTTAAAATAACAGGCCAGATAATAACTTGAGTGATGGATCACATGGCAAAACACAACTGACTGTGGAGGGAAGAAATACAGGTCAGCAGTGCAAATGGGAAGAAAGACCACCTATTTCTTTCTGTTCAGTTGTGATCCTGCATGTCATTTCAAATACTGTACACCTTAATTTAAGCAGCAGTGTTTTATGTGAACGTGCACGGACCAGTACAGTCATACTCTTATATAACTATATGTGCTGCAATATATAACACACAGCACTCCTGCATGGCTAGCCTTCTTTTAACGTGGTGTGGAAAACCTTTAGTAATAAATGATCAATGGAGACACAGTGACCTGGTCAAAAGATATCAGACATTTTATTAGGCAGAGAGAAAGTGAATCTCACTCTAGCACCTCTAAAGGCAACATCTGGACCTTGTCAAGGATGAGAGATTAGTGTTGAACAAAAAAAAAAAAACTAGAAAAAATAGCCAGAGTGAGACCAAAAAGGTTTCAGTAGTTCTATGAAAAACATGTCATTCAGGTTTACCCTAAGGCTGTTGTTTTGTACAGCTCTGCCAAGATCCTCATCCCAAAATCAGGAGGTGCTGAACTGACCATAGTGGAGATGAATGGATAAAGAAATGTGGCTTATGTTAAGGGTCCTCAGCCTCAGTAGGACACAATTTCATTGTTCAGGCTTTGCTCCCCTAAACTCCGGCCTCTCCTGTTGATAATCTCAGGAAAGCAGCAGGTCTAAAGCTGCAGATTCTGAGAAAATTAGGCTTTTGTTTAAAAAAATGGGGTTGGCGCAGTGGCTCGGAGGCATAAATATAACCACTAACCACATAATGATACAGCATGACTTGCAATGAAAGCCATCGCTATAAATTCACTTAAAGAGTAGCTGACATGATTTTGTCATTTTTGGATCCTCCAAATATCTTTGGATCAAATTGCTGTTTTGTAAACAGTGTTTATTTGTCTTAGTGTGTGATCCTCTGGCCGTGATTTGTTTGCCCATGTTCGTGATTCGAGGCTTGAATTTCAGAAGAACGCTTTTAGACTGTAGAAATCCAATCTAACTCTGTGATTAAAGCAACCTTAATTTAAGCAGCAGTGTTTTATGTGAACGTGCACGGACCAGTACAGTCATACTCTTATATAACTATATGTGCTGCAATATATAACACACAGCACTCCTGCATGGCTAGCCTTCTTTTAACGTGGTGTGGAAAACCTTTAGTAATAAATGATCAATGGAGACACAGTGACCTGGTCAAAAGATATCAGACATTTTATTAGGCAGAGAGAAAGTGAATCTCACTCTAGCACCTCTAAAGGCAACATCTGGACCTTGTCAAGGATGAGAGATTAGTGTTGAACAAAAAAAAAAAAAATAGAAAAAATAGCCAGAGTGAGACCAAAAAGGTTTCAGTAGTTCTATGAAAAACATGTCATTCAGGTTTACCCTAAGGCTGTTGTTTTGTACAGCTCTGCCAAGATCCTCATCCCAAAATCAGGAGGTGCTGAACTGACCATAGTGGAGATGAATGGATAAAGAAATGTGGCTTATGTTAAGGGTCCTCAGCCTCAGTAGGACACAATTTCATTGTTCAGGCTTTGCTCCCCTAAACTCCGGCCTCTCCTGTTGCTAATCTCAGGAAAGCAGCAGGTCTAAAGCTGCAGATTCTGAGAAAATTAGGCTTTTGTTTAAACAAAATGGGGTTGGCGCAGTGGCTCGGAGGCATAAATATAACCACTAACCACATAATGATACAGCATGATTTGCAATGAAAGCCATCGCTATAAATTCACTTAAAGAGTAGCTGACATGATTTTGCCATTTTTGGATCCTCCAAATATCTTTGGATCAAATTGCTGTTTTGTAAACAGTGTTTATTTGTCTTAGTGTGTGATCCTCTGGCCGTGATTTGTTTGCCCATGTTCGTGATTCGAGGCTTGAATTTCAGAAGAACGCTTTTAGACTGTAGAAATCCAATCTAACTCTGTGATTAAAGCATACTTTACTTCCCTACACTACTTGTAATTTTATTCATCCCAGTCTCATAATATGGATATAATATGTGGATGGATTTGTTATAAACAAAAGAGCCATGTTGTTGGGAGCTTTATTTCAAAGGAAATGTTTGCAATGTCTAGTAAGTGAAACAGTACTCATTATAGCATTTTAAACAGTAGTATGCTATATTGTTGTCCTTTGACCTTATCATGTTGCAAGTTTAATGCTGTATGTGTGCAACAGAAATTAAAAATCGTTTTACATTTTTAATCCAATTTTGTGTAAAACTATTACAGAGAACATTCACAGAATATCTATCTATCTATCTATCTATCTATCTATCTATCTATCTATCTATCTATCTATCTATCTATCTATCTATCTATCTATCTATGTCCGTCCATCCATCCATCCAACTGTAAGGCCACCTTATAGCTACAAATTAAACTTGCAGTTTTTTCTTTAAAATTACATTTGAATTTCAATCCTGATTGCTATCTTAATTCAAATTTAGGAGTTGATTTAAAATGTAAAATTAAGTCTCAAAACATTACTAAAACTCTTCTGTGCTCATTTTGGGTGATTAAACTGTAATTATAAAGGAAATTAGGAAGGCTCTTTACATTACCCAATTTGAGCCAAAGCATGGCAAAAAAATAATAATTCTTGTTTGCCCCATGTGAGGCATCTGTGGTGCCTATTTTTGAGCACACTGCCCCCTTGTGGACCATTATAATGATCTTCGCCTAGGTCATGGCATCTAATTTGGCAACCAAGCAGATATTTTTGAGGCAGGCAGGCAGACGTTACCATTGTTTGTTCAGGGATAAATCACGACCTCATGGGGCGCCACAGTCTAGAACGCTTTCGCTGTCATGCCCAGACACTTGCCATTTACCACATAGTTGTTTTGTTAAGGCAGCTCAGTTCTGCTGAAAGTGCTTCCCTTAAATCACAATGGGCAGAAGTGAAATGAAGATAAAGACTGTGGAAATGGTAATCTAGACTGCAGGAGAGACACATGGGGACCAGGATGTCACCTCTCCCAACCCCCTACTCCTCCTCACATAGCTCACTGTGGAAAAAAAGTGACATGTCAGCCCTTTTATAGGCCACGGACTCATGGAGTTTGCCATTAGGCCACAATCTGTTTCCTCAGCACCTTCCCAGCAGCCCAATAATTCTGAGCATTCTGAAGCCCCCCGCCCCCACCCCCCATGCGAAGCTTGGTCATCAATCTCTCACACCACTCTGGAATGGAGCCTCGGTTTGTTAAGGAGCTCGACAAAGCTATTTTGGTTTTGCGTAATTCCACCACTCCTGTATAAATTTTGGTTTTGATTTATTGCATGTGTTATTGCTTGTCACACACATATATAAATCAATCAGAATTAATCAAGCAATAAAAACTCATCAGGAATTCCCGTAAGAGCATGGTTTGAGAGATTTCTGTTGGATCTTCATAAAGAGAATTACATTCTATGATATCATTACATCTGTCAGATTAAATGAGGACACAGACTGGATTTAATTAACTACTTGAAACATAAAGCATAATTGATTGGCGTAACTCAAAGAATGCAAGCTATTTTGCTGGCTGCAATAGTCTCAGCTATTAAGGAATTGCTTATTACCAGAAACATTTCTCAGCTAGAAAAACCGGAAAGCTGTTATGACTATAATCGTTCCTCAATGGTTTTTCGAGAACTTTATGGAATGCAGCCCCTCTAAACATTTAGTCTTTTCCTGAGATTGATCAAGTTCAAATATAACATGTTTCTGAAGTTTATATGACGTGAAACATTTCTTCCTGTGTGGCTACATTTCTCAGAGATTCCTACTCCAGGCCTGGAATAACTACCGAGATTCCTGAGTGGGAAAAATAATTGGCGTATTATTTCTGCGGATGCCAGAGTGCAATGTACATTTGGCATGTAATCAAACATGAAACTCGAACCAATTTTTATCTCTGCGAAAGCCGATTACTGAATATTTTAGGAATTAAAGGTGGAACATTATGCAATAACTAGAAAAATAACAAATTGCAGTAAATGGTAAAATAACAAGTCGCAGATTCAAATTTAATTTAATTCCAATTTTATATTCTATATATACATAGAATTGCCATTCAGAATGCCACAATTTTCAATATAATACTGAACCATTCGGTACAACATCCACGGTTCAGTAGGGGCTTGTGAATTTAAGAATTACTGTATGAATGAAACACATTACATGCGTTTATAGCGCTTAATTAATAATGGCCAATCGATCCTATTTTGGGTAAAAATAGGAAAATAGGCTACTTCTCTCAAAAGAAATTTGAAGTAGACATATTCCTTTTGTTTGTTTGTTTTATAAATCACATTTTGAATCATAAATAGCAAAATACACTCTGATGTGATGAGCCTAACTGAAAACCTTGTTTAAAATAGTCGAGGTACTGAACCGTGGGCTAGCTGTATTGTTGCATCTCTTCTATATATCTATATCTATCTATATAAAGCCTATATATAGAGTAGTATGCAGATCTGAAACCACCATGGTGGTTGTTAGTGGTAGAACAATTACACACTTTAACCTAGAAATAAAAATGATCTTCTGTCATCATTTGTTTACCCTCATGTTGTTTCAAACCTGCACAACTTTATTTCTTCTGTAAAACAGATGATAAGATAGTTTGTAGAATGTTTCAGCTGTTGTTGTTTTTGGACGACTCTCACAGACTGCACATATAGCTTGGTTAGCATCAAACCTTTCACTAGCATTTTCGTTCATCGAAAATCAATGACAGTTTTTCAGCTGATGAGTGGTTATGAATTATTTGCAATATGCTGCTTGCAAAAAAATTTAAAAACACTATGTGAATGACCAGATGGTGTAGTAGTTATGATATCTACCAGCGTATCTACTGGACCACACTAACTAGCCAAACCCTGTCCCATTGGTATTTGACTTAGCATTGTGCTTACTTATAATTATCACCATCATAGAAATCAAAGACATCACATCCCTCATAACAGGGCCTGGATTCTATGAATCAGTGTGAAATGCTGCAGTGATTCATGCTAGGACTGGTAATCTCTGAAAAATCTCACAAAGCATTCCCTCCTTCTCATTACAGAGCTCTTAAAATGCAGGGCCACAACAACAACATTGGCAGCAATAGCAACAGGGTAAACAACAGCAACTGTGTGACGACATAGATGAATGGCCTTCGGACCACAGCGGATCTTCCCATGTCCCGAATCTCTTCCATCAGCAGGTAGATTATATTCGTCACCTGCGAGCACTTCAAAGGCGTGTTTTCTCTGCTTGTGCTTTAGCAACAGTCGTCATTGAAAAAAGCAATAATTGTTGGAGGTGTTGTGCAAAGAAGTGCCTTTTTGTTGACTCCTGTCAGTGCTGGAGATCTGACCGCAAGCGAGCACGTTATCCAGCGGCGGGATCGACATCGGGCCCCGTCACGCCGAGTCCTGTGTAGTTCAGCCAGGGGGAACTGGGCTGATATCCTGAAAAGGGAAAGGAAGAGGAAAGAGCTGGAACGCTTGCGATGATAGTCACCTTCCCTCCCCGATTATCTTTGGTGATTGAGGAAACGTGCCTCGCTGCAGTCCACGCACCCATGCACTGTCAACGGAGGGAAAAGTCTTTAGTGCTCCCTTACAAAAAAGCACTTTTGTCTCCTATCTGTTTTCAGGAAAACCAGGGGTGTTGGAGATAAGGTAAAACAAACACAAAGCACACACTCCATCCAAGTTTATGTGCAACAACACTGGCTGAGGTAAGCGCCTGGCCAAAGGTTTAATCATTTGTAATTCCAGGTGAGAGAGTGGATATTATGTACTGAGGGCGAGAGCTCTTTGCAGAAATGAGCCTATAAAAGATTAAAACGCAAAAAACAAGCGCTTTAAATCAGCACGCTAGGCATATAGGAAAATAAAGCACTTTAAATTGGTATGCTTTATAATTCATAGAAACGACATCGGTGTGGAACGCTTTTGCTGTGATCAAACCTAATACATTTTTCATGCTGGAACACTGTTGATAAGTATGGATCGTGACAGATGATTTACAGGTAGGCAAACCTAACGCAGCATGGAACGCATACGGAGCAAAGAGTCGCTGTTTTTGTCCTCTCTGATTTTAAATTCAGTTTTTCTGAATAGTGGATATAATAATTCTGATAATGCTGCATGGTGTTTGTCACCTTGTGGCAGGAATAGTGTTTGTGTTGAGCTTTCTTTTCCTCCATAAATTCTGCAGCATGCATTGTACCAGCTTAATGGGTGTGACTGAGGAACAGAGCGGCTATAAATCTTCAATCCGACCTCTCGGCAATGATCTTGTGACCGCTGCTCACCAAACACTGCCAGCCCTTTGCAGTTTGACTCGAAATATTTCACTGGTTTGTTATTTTTGTATTTTCCATTTTTACTGCGAATGCTTAAGCGGCGGGCATGTGTGTTCGTGTAATTAATGAACTGTACGCTCACTTGTGTGGAGTGTTGCGGTAAACATGATCTTTACGAGTGCGGTGGCAGAAATTTTCTGACACATCCTGGCAGGCCCAGTGAAGAAGGAAAAGTGTAGAGTATGAAGTCATAACCTTGACGTTAGAGTATCTTTCAGCACTCATAAAACAGGCCGGTCAGTTTGAGTGACCTCAGCGCTTGGTGTAAGCTGGCATAATGGTTTTGTTCAGAGACAACTATAGAGGGTGTAAGAAAAATGATGAAGAAGACGTTGAAGATCTTGATGAAGAATAACTTTTATTTCAGCATAGCAGTGACAAAGTACATGTAGTACCTTGGGTTCAGCGGAGCCAGAATGAACCTCGAGCATCCCACGCTCAAACATTTTATACTCTATTACATTCATCTTCCCGCTTTATCTTCCCGCATGTAAATTAAGTTTCGTCTTAAATGTAAATTGCGGATAACAATGAAAGTGATAGCCTTCCGTTCCCACATCTTTGGTAGTCTTTCAGGTGGAAACAAACAAATGTTAAAGGGGTCCTATTATGCTTTTTCACTTTTTTAATTTTAGTCAGTGTGTAGTGTGTATGTTTGGGCATAAAAAAGATCTAGAAAGTTACAAATCTCAAAGTCCACTCCAAAGGGAGATATTTCGTTTTTAAAAAATCCCTTTTCAAGAACTACAACGAACGGCTCGTTTGGACTACAGCATTTGTTTTCCGGGCTTTGTGATATCACGAAGTGGCTCATTGGAATAGAATGCTTGGTTGAGTGAGTGCATCAGACGAGACGACGAAGAAGAAGTGCTGCTGCAGAGTTAGTGCATCAGAGAAAACCAAGAAGAAGAGCTGCTGTGCTGTAGCTTCAAATTTTCGACATGTCTAGAACAATTCTTAGTATAACACGACGTAGCTGGGCACCGCGGACAGACGCTGAACGGCGCAGCCGGTGTGCCTACACTCATAGAAAATAAAGTATTTGAATTTTAAAGACGTGGCGCGACGCTGCGCTTCTCGTCTGGTGTGCGACCGCCTGAAACGCTGTTTTTTTCACCTCCATGCCCAAACGTCTTTGTTTGGGCTTCCGAAAGTGGATGATGTCAGGAAACAGTGGTTGCAATTTATTTTTTAACTCTGTTCCTGAGCATTATAACCCCAATTTTCTATTGTGGGCTGCGTATTTTATTGAGGACAGCTTCCACAACATGAGGGAGTACAGTGCCTGCCGGATTCGCCCAAAAGCTTTTGTTGAAAGACGGAGCAAGGGGAGGGGCAGTACTGAAACACCGTCTAAGCTGTTCATCAATCACAACGCACTGGGACAGCTAACCAATCACAACACATTTTGTTTTTCGGAAGGCGGACCTTCATCAAAGCCGGAACTAATCGAGCCGTTTGTGCCAGCTTGGGGAGAAAGGTATTGTAATAATGTAAATTATGTGAAAAATAATGCATTTTTCGAACCACCAAGCATGAGAGCATGTTCTAGTACACCCACAAAACAAAATCAAGACTTTGTAAAAGAGCATAATAGGACCCCTTTAAGGTGATAGGATTATCTAGAATCCCTAGCAATTATATTCAAGTACCCTTTTGGTCAGCAGATGGTTCTTGATGGTCTAGTGCCGCTCCCACGCTATAGGTGACGAAGTAACGTTCAGGAGATACTATTTACATATTATTGAGATCGGAAAGAATTATTTCTATGATAATTAAGCTCTTTGTAGAGAAAGGAGAATAGTTTCTTACAAGGGAATCTTTCAAATCAAAGTAATGAAGCATCTCATGGCCTATGATACATGTTTGTGAGTATTATTCTCATAGGAACCATAAAGGATAGGACGTCAAAGTAACAAAAATGATGTATTCAGTATAAGATCAGTAGTCTCAAATAGGCAGAGTTTTGAAAATCTGTTCCACATTGCTGCTTATAATGGCCAAGAACCACCCAATTATACAGTGAGGCCGACTGACATATAAAGTTACTTTTTGTATTTTTACATGCTATTTAGGGGTGGGTTATCTAGTTGATACCACAGAAATAGGCCAAGGTAAAAAAATATTCAAATAATTGCACAGCAGTGTCAGTCAACGGGAAGCTAGGGGAAATACACCAATTAAAAATACTATAAATAGAATATTGTATAAATAGCCTTTCTGGCAAACCATAAGTACATTTCAGAAACTAAATAAAAACAGAACAATTCTCTATCTGTTTACTTGCTGCTTCCGCACATCTCTAAATGTGTTTTCAAGACTGATACCACTAATCTCAACAGATTTTGGTAAATGCAGTAAGAGCTGTTTCTCAAAAATACTAACATTTTCATTAAAACAGGTCAGGTAAACTGTCACTGGTTTCAAATGCTATTATCTACTAATATGTACTTTTAAAGTATTATTATGCACTTTTAAAATACTAACATGTACCCTGTTTACTGTCAGTTCCACTTTTTGAGCATAGACCTGAAAATGACATTTCCAAATTAAATTGTAAAAATTAAATTACAAAAAAAGTTATAGTAGTTTACATTTGTGAAAACAAAATGTAAAAATTAAAATGTTAATATTGTATATAAAATATATATTTTACAAAACATGTTGGTCTCTAAAACCGCTAGAAAATCAAGGCTAAAATCTGAAGAAAAAAAAGTGTTCCAAATTTGAGGTTGATATTTCAAAGAATTAGCTTTCAGTAAGATTTTATTTGGGGCGCAGCACAAAACCTTTCCACTAGATGACCAAAAAACTCAATTTCCATATATGGTTTGAGTCATTTGAAACACATTTTTACATACTTTTCAAAATATTTATGAAGTAGATATCATATTCAAAAGTATTATGGGCAATATGGCAGTATTTGATTTGAACCTCTAGCAAAGACTTGAGGTGAGAACCCTGGACTTATTTGCTGCTGCATCACAAATAGAGAATTTATCAGTTTTTATTTGCATTCAAATTTTTTTAGACCTTTTTTATCAAAAACCTTATAGGGTACCTTTTTTCTGAGAGTGTATAATGGGTGTTGTTTCTCAAAAATATTAATTTTATATGTTTAAAAATGAAGGGAACACAAATGATTTTGAACAATTTCTCTCCCTCTTATTTCCACATTTATAAAATATCATGTAGTGTCAACTTTGTACATTGCAGTGTGCACAGATTTTTTACCCATGGCACCTCAAGTATGTAATTAGAAAACTCATTAGCTTTTCGCCCATTTTGTTTTAACACAGCAAAAAAAAAAAAACATAAATCATGTAGGAAACAGACTCAAAAATCACAGTAGCCAATAAATGGAGTGCAATGCTCTCTGAGGCTGAAACTATAAAATTAGTAGACAAACATCAGCAACAGTCACCATGGGGAGTGTTTGAGAAGATGTCATAATCTGGAAAATCTCACTACAAGTCTTTTCTAAGCGAGTTTTCAATCACACCTACAGATGGAGACACGAGCAAGCAACACTTTAATGAGCTAAACAATGACATGTGGATACGTGGAGTGTCCAACAGTTGCCCATTGTGTAAAACTGGAACATGGTCAAAGCGAGAGATACATGTGGCACGGTGTTTGAGCGGTGACTAAGAAACCCACACGGTTGTGATTACGGTGTGTATGAATGCTCATTGAGTTTGTTAACTCGGCGTGGCTGCATGTAGTCATCTCTGGGTCGGACAAGGTAGCCTCCGGCTATGTTGAGCAAAATGTAATGCTTTTACAACCTGGCCCATTACATTTTGATACAGTTTTATTTCCCCAGCTCATGGTAAATCTCTCCCCTTTCCTCAACAAGCCCCCCTTACCTGGCTGGGCCAGTTCTCTAGGTACCTGGTTATATCCAGCTCAGATCCAGATGTGCAGGAAGAAGAGCACTATGGCTGACGGAGAATGAGTCTTCTTTATCTCATTCTGCATTCTCTGTACTGTTTCTCTGAGAGGGCTGAGGTCAAATGTACTCGCTAAGAAACCCCTTAAAAGGGACCTGGAAATTGTATTGCCAGCCGCTTTCAGTTATTTGTGCCCTAAAAATCCTGTAAAAGGAAAAAGTTCAAACCACAGCAGAAATTACTGAATTCTTTCATAAATGCCTACATTGGTTCTTGCCTGCACCATTACGCAATAGTGGCTTGGCTAGTGCATGCCTTGTTTCTTACACTGCAGGACATGCATTTCCACCTTTAAATGAATATATTGCATAGCAACTGACCACCGTGTCTTTAAACACAATAAGAATAGCTCAGATTTTCATTCAAATTCAAAACTGAAGCTCATTAGTAGGATTGGTTTAAACATGTTGATTTAACCATGCTTCTGAAAAAATCATTTTATTATGCAGTGGGATTCAAAAGTCTGAGGCCACATTCAAATCTGGGATTCAATATGTCTTGAAACCTTGAATGCAATAATAATGTTAAATAAAACAAAGAAACTTCATGACATAATATGAATACGTGATTCTGATCGGTCAATCCTGGCATCCAGCGGTCAGAGAATATATTGTTTGCTTTGTTTGTCTTATTACTAGGCCGATTGTTTCGTACATGGAATCTTATTTCTTAGTGGAAGCTACAGTACATACTGTGAAAAATATTACAATTTAAAATAAGTTTTCTTTTTGAATATATTGTAAAATGTAATTAATTCCTGTGATGCAAAGCTGAGTATTCAGCATCATTACTAAAGTCTTCAGTGTCTGTAATCATTCTAATATGCTGATTTGCTGCCCAAGAAATGCTGAAAATGCTTGTGCTTCTTAATATTTTTGTGGTAACCGTGCTAAATGTTTTTTTCAAGATTTTCTGATGAATAGAAAGTTCAAAATAACAGGATTTATTTGTCTTCTGCAATAAATACCTCTATTGTCACTTTCAAGTTAATGCATCTTTTTAAGTTTCATTTTCAAGTATTATTAAAAGAAAACGCAATAAAATATATTAATTAGGTCCTGATCATCTCAGAGTTTATTTTGTTACAATTACCAACTGACTGAATATTATCCTTTACATGTTTAAGATGCATAATCATAATAAATAACAGCATTTTCACCAGTACTCAGACTGTTGAATTCCACTTTATTTATTTGTTCATTCTTTTCTCCCCTCTATCTTGCATTCCCTGATTTTATTAAAGAGAACATGTTTGTTAGCGCTGCCAAACCAATGTGAGGCATGATATGCACGGCCGCGTTTCCCTACAAACCTAAATTTGGACTTAGAGACAGAGTGTTGTGCTGAATCTCGATTATACAATTAGACAAGGCAATAAACGTGTGACTTATATAAGCAAAAACCATGGGCAGCACACCAGCAATATTTTATTTGACATGGATACTCCTTTGCTGCAAACAAACCACAATTGCCTCACATCAACCCAGACTGTTCGTTCTCATCATTCTGCCATGATTGCTGGCGAACTACCAATTAGCAGCTTATGGGACACAGCTATGTAAATGTGGCCTGACTGGGCTTAGACGCCAATCAATGGTGGACTGAACTAAAATCAATGACACAGTTGACATGTTTTAATGGGCTCTGGGTGAAGCCCTGCACGTCTCTACCAGCCAAGAGATTATTTTTGCTTGTGGTAAAATGAAATGGAGCCTTACTCTCAAACCCAACAACCCCTAACTCTTCCTGCTCCAATTCTCTCTTTCGCTTATGACCCATTTCCAATCTGACCAAGTCTTACTCACAGAGAAATCACTCAGGTAAGGAAATTGTAAGCCAGGGACATTCTACCAATCTTCAAGCACATCTGCACAGGAATCGAGACAGCCAGGAGGAGGTTGTGGACCGTGCCTCTGACTGGCAGGTGAATAAAAGGCCGCTGTGATGTATTTTCCGATACTTCAGTGCCAATCAATCTGAACGCCCAGCCTT
>NW_015505429.1:1276096-1328932 GCF_001515645.1 Sinocyclocheilus grahami | reverse complement strand
ATATATATATATATATAGATATAGATATATATAAACAAACTTAATCACAATGCATAATGTTTCCATCTAACATGTATTCTGAGGTGCCACTCGCCTTTTTAATGGAGTCTTTTCACTAGTTAGCAGTAAACCCCGCCTGAATATGTGCGTAGATTTCTGTTGGATATTATCTTTGGAATGGAAATATGGATATTTTATTTGTAAACATAATAGTCTTTTCGCTTATTTCAGTTAATGTCATAAAACTAGTGAGCTAAGCCAGTAATAGTAGGCCTACTGACAGTGTCGCGTAAACATTGCTAAAGACGCGAAAAGCGGAGGAACATGCAAACTGAATCAATTGAGTGAGTAATTTACACTGGAACCGCTCCGATTGATTCAAACTCATAACTTCGATCATTCACTTCGATTCACTAGCAAAATCAGATTAAAAGAGCCATTCATATTCGAATTTTGACATCGCTTGTAATGATTTTAAAAAGCACGTATATTGGGTGAAACGAGCTTTTCGAAACTCTGAATCAGTTTGCATTGCAAAATTTTATTAGACCTAGAATAGCTATTTTTTTTAATAACCACAGTTTCACTACAAATATGGTATTGTTAGTGTATCAAAACTATTGTTATTTGTGGTTAGGCTATATGGTTTGTTCGCTTATTTCAGTTAATGTCATAAAACTAGTGAGCTAAGCCAGTAATAGTAGGCCTACTGACAGTGTCGCGTAAACATGGCTAAAGACGCGAAAAGCGGAGGAACATGCAAACTGAATCAATTGAGTGAGTAATTTACACTGGAACCGCTCCGATTGATTCAAACTCATAACTTCGATCATTCACTTCGATTCACTAGCAAAATCAGATTAAAAGAGCCATTCATATTCGAATTTAGACATCGCTTGTAATGATTTTAAAAAGCACGTATATTGGGTGAAACGAGCTTTTCGAAACTCTGAATCAGTTTGCGTTGCAAAATTTTATTAGACCTAGAATAGCTATTTTTTTTAATAACCACAGTTTCACTACAAATATGGTATTGTTAGTGTATCAAAACTATTGTTATTTGTGGTTAGGCTATATGGTTTAACTATTAGTAACCACGTTTTTTTCACCTTAAGAGGACACATAGGATGAATATTTTCATTGCAGGATTAACAGAACTTTGAATAGTTTCCATGTATTTGTCTAGATCAACTTTGTGTTTATGTATGTAAAAATTCATCTAGCAGGAAACACATATTAATCAAGTTATATTTCCTATATTCACTTACGAGTAGTCAAACAATCCAAAGAAAACATCTTTAAAACAGAAAGAAAAGTCGCTTACAAAATGAGATTAGATGCACATAAAAAAAAAAACAATTTCTCTGAATGACATCTTCCTTCTCACTTCAGAGTTGTGACTTATATTAAGTCAAGTCAAGTTTATTTGTACAGCGCTTTTCACGATACAAATCATTGCAAAGCAACTTTACAGCAAATTAAGTTTCTACAATATTTAGTGGTAGCTTATCAGTGGTGACTGTCAATTAATGTACCTATTATGTGTATATTAATTACATCCATAAGCTTTTTGTGAAATTTGGATGAACTCATTCATCTGTTGCTTGACCTCTTCATATTTAAGGAGAGAACTATAGTTTCCGAAGTCAGACTCAGACATCGCTTGTTATGATTTTCATGGGCGTAAAATTTAGTAGGGATGCTATGGGGATGTCTGCCGTTATGTCCCCACCAATGCCAAAATCAAACCAACGCCCTTGGCTGAAATATTATCAGAGAAAATGACTCTTAGGTTGGTATACGTCAATCCCATTGCATTTCATGCCCCTGAGACCCGCTCAATATGATGGTCTCTCTGGTGTTTGTGTTGGGTGTTTGGGGGGACTTTAGGTACCGCAAATTCATATGCATGAGTGTGTCTGTGTGTTTATACAGTATGTGGTAGGCTATAGTGAAATACAGGGCAAAACATGTGGGAGAGCTGGAACAAGCCCTGAAACGCATTACTCCAGGTTCTCTCGTTTTTCTAAGTTGAACTTCAAAGGTAGCTGGACCTGGCCTGTCCTCAAACAGAAAGAGAAATATTCGAAAGAAGTACGTTCCAGTCTATTGGCTGCTGCAGAGTATGAAAATCAATGGAGCATATGAAAAGCAAAGGACAATCGTATTCCTGAAACATTTTCATAAACAAAAACATATAACTGATCAAATAAATCACGCCTCTAGTTCAGACAATTGTAGTAGGCTTGTTGTCATTTCCAAACGCTTTTCCTTGCTCATACTGCTCCCTCCTGGCCAATACAGGAACACAGAATGTTTATTGTCATTCATTGGCTGTGAGAGTCAGACTTCTTACCTAAATTGACCCCCTGCTGAGAAACTAATTCCCCAGTCCTCAAAGGTGGTCAGCATTATGGTCAGCATTTAACATAAATGACAAAGGTGACTCATGCTGTTGACTATCACACTACAAATGATGGGGATCAGGAGACAAGGGACTAAATTAGCCTTTTCTGGTCTCCAAGTGAGTGATTCAGCTGCACTCATTTTGAATGAATGATTCTAAATGAAAGAAAACATCCACTCTGAAGGGATTTCTGCTCAACTTTGTCCAAAGACAGATGTTTCCACTAAATATATATACAGTATGTAGGAGGAAAGTAGTGATATCATTACTGAAAATAAACAGTAATTACTCACAGGCCTGTTGTTTGGGCCTAGAGCATATTAATTATTATGATTACATACCATAAGCCTTTTGATTACTATTTTTCTGTCAGGATGAAAACATTATGTTCATTTAGAAATGCAATTACACCTTACTCTTGTTTAGTGCAGACAGTTGTGGTTAGAGGAGAGAACAGGTTGCTGTTTCTGTGTGCTGCAGTTTGTTTCTTGGGCTGTTATCTGTTGCCATTGCAATGTATAGTTGACCTATAACGCGTGTGCAGCCTCCATTCTCTTGTGTCGAATTGAATGTTTGTTTGTTTTTCTCGGAAGGAGCTGCAATTTACCTCACCAACATCAATAACCTGGAAACCACGGCAGGGAGTTGGAATCAAGCATGCATTCATGGAAGATTTATGTATGAAATACACTAAATGCCAGAAAATAAAATGTGTGCATAGTCACGACTTTATCTTATTTTTTACTTTCTCAATTGCTTGTGCAAAATTTACATGTAATATTTATCAAAAATAGACCTAAGAAAAATGTAAGATGATTTATGATGCTGTTGTCAGAAAAGTAACACTGAAACTGTTAATTCTATAGTAGCATGTAAAGGGAATTTTTTTTCTTCAATATATACTGTATATATATATGAAGAGTTTATTTGCAAAAACACAACTCTTTTTTTAATTTTCAAAAATCATGTTTTTTATTATGTAATCATGTTTTTATTGTGTCAGTTAGCTGTAATTTTTAGTTATTTTTTAACCTAATCCAAATAACCCAACTGCAGTTTGATTGAGATTAATTGGAATGCACAATGAAAAAAACATGATTTTTGAGAATTGTTAAAAACTGAGTTATCTGTTTTTGCAAATGAACTCTTCATATATATACAATATATTTTTTTTTACAATGTACAATATATTTCTTTCTTTCTTTATTGCTTTTGTGCTTTCATTTAATAAAGCATGTATGTAAGCCTACAAGACAGTATTGGGGAGTCAGTAAAAACACCATACATTTAACTAATTATAGAAGTATAAGACTCATAGAATGAATGAATATTGAGGAAAGAAAAAACTGTCTGGTTTGTGGTTTATAATTTGATGTTTGGTCATGTTAATTGATGTAATTTATCCACTCAAGCCTTTCATTTGCATGTTTAAAAAATGATAAATATTGTGACCTACAAAAAAATGACTAACATTGTCACAACGTGTTATGATTTTTTTTTTTTAATTGCTATAGTCTTCATGTATTTGTACAATAGTTGTATGTCTTCAAAAAAATGATAAATATTGTGACCTACAAAAAAATGACTAACATTGTCACAACGTGTTATGATTTTTTTTTTTTTAATTGCTATAGTCTTCATGTATTTGTACAATAGTTGTATGTCTTCAGTTTTATTTGCTGTTCTGATTTAAATCTGATAAATATTGTGACCTACAAAAAAATGACTAACATTGTCACAACGTGTTATGATTTTTTTTTTTTAATTGCTATAGTCTTCATGTATTTGTACAATAGTTGTATGTCTTCAATTTTATTTGCTGTTCTGATTTAAATCTGTTTGTTGGTAAAGCATTGTTATGTTTTTTTTCTCCCTAAGAATTGGAACGGCTAAAATTAAACAAGGGTCTTAGTTGTATATGACATAATGTCATTAAAATAAAGAAAATTAAAAAATGTCCATATTTCCTGTTAGGGTGGTTTGTGGTAAGAACAGCACTTGAGTAATCTGTATTTGTCTATAAATCTAACTGTATGGGGGGACAAAAACTTTTTAAAATCCAGATTTACAATATTAGGCATATAAAACCGTGAGCAACATAAATTCAATAACGTGTGCCCCAACATTTGACTGGCATTCATGTAAACTCAAAATTAGGCTTAGACCCTCATTTTATATACTGTTTTTGTATGAAACCATACACTCTAAAAAATGCTGGGTTAAATACAACCCAGTGCTGGGTAAAATAGTGACAAACCCAGCAATTGGGTTGTTTTGACCCAGCGGTTGGGTTACTACCCAGAAGGTTGGGTTAAACATTTAACCCACCCGCTGGGTCAAAACAACCCAATTGCTGGGTTTGTCACTATTTTACCCAGCACTGGGTTGTATTTAACCCAGCATTTTTTAGAGTGTATGGTTTCATACAAAAACAGTATATAAAATGAGGGTCTAAGCCTAATTTGAGATGTGGCCTACTGTACATAGATTTCATAAGCACTCAGCTGTACCCCAGGCGACCATGCGATGTCTCTGTTTCCCAAATAACCGGAGTGAATAGCGCTCTTTTACCTTAGCAACGATTTGTCCTCTGAGTCTGCATTATTCCCCTCCTGCAGTGCGTGCGCTTAATAGATATCGCTAATAATATGTCTAGGAAATCAACGCCACATCTCTCAGATGCCACTCTTCCGCATGCATTCGGGTTAATATGCGAATAACAAAAACCATTATGTCATACTTCGCATGACTAGCGCACCTCTCCTGCCTGCGCGGTATGATCGGAATGCGTGACGCGCGGCCTGTGCGTGAACCTGTTCCGCGCGCCAGGACCGTAAGAACAGGTGATACTGAAGGATTAGAAAGCAGCATCTGTCAGTGTCGCTTTCGAGTTCAGTTGTTTAACTTCACAGAGCGTTGAAATGTTTGTGGTTGCGGTGTATCACCGTTCTGCGTCCAAGGAAGCAACGCTGTAAACACGTTCAGGTAAGAACGCAGGTGCGATGCAAGCGTGTAGCTGGTGCATTAGTGTCAGCTGTGAACATTCACTCAAAATGAGTCCAAAAAAAGTCCTGTCATTATTTACTCACCCTCGTTTTCTGTCTAACCCGTTTGACTTTCTTTTTTACGTGGAATACAAATGAAGGAGCTAAGACCGAATGACAGTCTCAGTCATCATTTACTTTTATTGTCTGGAGAAAGATGTAGTAAAAACGAAAGGCTGTCCGTCTCTAGCATCCTCTCTGATGGCTCTTCATTTGTGTTGCTAGAAAGAAAGTTGAGGTTTTGAAACCACACGAAGGCGAGAAAAACAATACTTTCTTTCTTTCTTTAAACAGTGTTGTTTTCATATTACACTCTAAAAAAGCCTGGGTTAAATTCAACACAGTGCTGGGTAAAATAGGGACAAACCCAGCAATTGGGCTGTTTTGACCCAGCGGGTGGGTTAAATGTTTAACCCAACCTTCTGGGTAGTAACCCAACTGCTGGGTCAAAACAACCCAATTGCTGGGTTTGTCCCTATTTTACCCAGCACTGAGTTGTATTTAACCCAGCATTTTTTAGAGTGTAATGTCAAGTAAATATAACTGCTCAAATGTCATTAAGGAGTTTCTTAATATATTTTTATTATCTAATTATGTATCATGTTATAAATGCAAATGGATTGACGTAGAGGATTATTTTTCATAATCAGTTCATTCCGTGAATTGAAGTGTTTGATTCTCATATGAAAACTGGCTAATATAGATTCATGAAGTTTTTCTTATACGTTTTGTGTTATCGCTTAAGATATGTTAAAACCATACTCATAGTGTGTAGTGTTGTGTTTAATTTTCTTGGTGTGTTACATTAATACATAAACTGAAAAAAGCCTCCACATTATACAGCTGCAGTCTGAGGGGATTTGTGCAGTTGACATGAAACCTCAAGGAGTGACAGCAGCGTCTAACAGTGTAATGTGCTATACATCTTCTGAAAACGAGTTTAAAGTTGGCATGAAATAGAAGTTCACCCTGTCTATTTACCACAACATTTTATTGCATTTACAGTTCCAGTTATAGGACAAATTATTAGACTGTAATTGTGTAAACGTATTTGTAAGAATTCAATTATCCCTGCTTTGTTATCTGGTCCAAAGCCATTAATCTAAACATTTGCCAACATTTCGCTGAGAAATGTTCTTAAGGACTTCAACCAAATTTTGTTCCTCTGAAGTACCAAAAGAATCATTAATGGAATAATTCAAGAACTGAGTCATGAGGAGAATTCTGAATTAGAATCATTAAATTCTTTATGACTGATTTCCATGCATGTAGCCATCCAGAAACCTATGCAGCTCTTATCAGGATATGTGACATAATAGTGATTTAATCACGTTTTTGAGTTACAAGATACTATCGGTGTTGTGATTGTAGCTAAACGTTATAAATGCTTCATACTTTGCTGCTCTTATTGACAGTAGACCTTTCATTATTTGGTTTAACCCACTTTTGCCATACTTGCATGCATACAAATATGAATATTTTTGTTTATTCATTTTATGTTCCAACTATTTGTTTTTGTCTATTTTTGTTTGTCCAAATGTTTTCAGTGTGGTCTCAAACAGTGATGGGTAGATTGCTTGCAAATTGTAGTCTGTTACTGTTATTGATTGTTATTGATTCATGACAAAAAATTTAATTAGTAACATTACACATTTTATGTAATCTAATCAGACTACTTGATTATATGAATGAATTTGTGCGTTTTAATGTGTTTGAAATACAAAATCCTTCCAAAGACAAAGGATTGTGCGAATAACGTAATCGTAATCAATAAAAAAGTAACTGTAGTCTGATTACGAGTATTTTAAAATATAATCTGATCACAAGTACTTAATTTTTGGAATAGGATTATGTAGTCCAAATTACATGTAATCAGTTACTAACAAGCACTGGTCTCAAACTTATAGACTGTAAGCTTCAAAGTTTATGGTCTCACTTTATATCGATTTTCACCTATAATCTATAATCATGTCCATTTACACCATGGAGTTCACTCTTAAAAATAAAGGTTCCAACCTTTATTATATGGTTTTCACAGCGATGCCATAGAAGAACCAGTTTTGGTTCCCCCAAGAACCTTTCAGTGAACAGTGAAAAGAACCTTTTTTTTCTTATTGTGAAGAACATTTTTATAATCTAAAGAACCTTTTTTGCACTGTAAAGAACCTTTTGTGGAATGAAAAGTTTCCATGGATGGTAAAGGTTCTTTGTGGAACAATTGATGCCAATAAAGAACCTTTATTTTTAAGAGTGTTGTTAGGATGTATCTGAAATGGTTGGTTTAATGGCTTTTGTGCTTTAACGACTCTGACCATCAAGTTGGTGAGAATTTCCTGGCCACATGGGGCATTTGTTTACTGCCATTGAGTGTGTGTGTGTGTGTGTGTGTGTGTGTTGTGCACCAGCTCTTGAACTCCTGCCGTCCAATCAGCTTCATCCTGCACAGGCATCACTTCCTTCCCAATGGCTACTGCAGTCAATCTGTGTATTCATCAAAGCGTGTGTGTCTGCAGTGGTCCTATCCGGATCCCCACTGCTAAAATCCCACCTCCTCCCAGCTGACCCTCCCATCCCCCTTCCCACACACCCGTGCCACATGAGGCCCTGCAGTGTGACTCAGTGGACAAACTTACACCAGTCTGAGAGTCTGGGCCAGGCTTTCCCAAGCCACACACCTCAGTTTGCCAGCGCAAGAGACACCCAGGGTTAGGCTTTCCCATTCTGTTAAGGTAATGATGCATTTGGTTGTTTTCTTGGGATTGTTCTTGCAGTAAACCTGTCATTTCTTTACTCCTTCTTAAGTAGGGGTTTGTCATACTGCAGTGCAGAACTGTGAGAGATCTCGGCGCATGAGCGTATGCTCTGTGCTACATGCTGGGTTTGTGGTTTTCGCTTTGAGCATGCTGGCCTTGAGCACTTGCTACAAGTATGTTGTTTCCTTATTAATGTCTACGGATGTGGTAAAATTGTGCTTAAGAGTGTTTGGTTATGTGTAGATGTTTTTGCAGTTTTGTGTGCATGTAGGTGTAGCTGAAATTTTAACAAAGGTGTTTATAATTTATAGACCTGTAATTATCAATGGCTGCACAAATATCATAAGGTTTGCTTAACCAGACTTTGACCTCACTTGTATTGTACTTGTATTGCAAGTTTTAATGATTTTATCATAATGAACTGAATTGCAATCTAAAGCTGTCTTTGGTAGCATGTTTTTTTTTTTAAGTCTTTGGACACACGGAGTTTCACCCCCTCTGGATAGGTGACAATAGAGCACCCAGCCCTTTATGGGTGGTCCTTATAATGTGTGATGGCAGAGTCTGCATGGTTTATGTGTGCAATAGGCTTGATTGACGATCAGTTTGAACTTCTTTGTGATGAGTGAGCTTAAAAGGTGAGTTCATAAGGGGCATTCACACTGACAGCAAATTGGACATACAAAGCAATGAGAAGTCATTGATTTTCACTGAGTCCTGGCTGTTTGAGTTCATATTTTTCAAATGCTCAGTGACTTTAAGTGGGAAAGCTCTAAATATGGTTACATGTGCAGTTATTATTTTGTGGGGTTTTGCCTAATTGAGCTAGTATTGTTATTGTTGATAAACTACTTAAATTATTTAAACTATTTTCATTTTTAATTTGTTTAAAATAGTTCAGTAATTGACATAAAGCTCTCTCTCTCTCTATATATATTTTTTTTCTGTTAGTTTTAAATTCAAAAGGTATCATTTTAAAGTTTGAGTTGAAGTACTAGTTGAAGTGCAAGTATATTCATAAGACAGCCTTCGTGCTTTCAATGTGGAACTAGGCAAAGCTAGACAGTCATTCTTCTCAAATCTTATAAACTAACTTAAACAACACTCACACTCTTTTTGCTACTGTTGAGAGATTGACAAACCCCCCAAAGTCAGATTGCCAGTGAAATGCTCTCCAACAGCAAATGCAATGAGTTTGCTTCCTTCTTTTCTGAAAAGATCAATAATATCAGGAAGACGATTAGCACATCCCCAAGTTATGCAGAGGTCAGACAGATTCGACCGCAATATCAAAAAGAAGATACTATGTCTGCTTTTGAAGAAATTGATAGCAACATTTTGGAAGAAATAGTACAGCACCTTAAAATCGTCAACCTGCTATCTTGACACACTTATATACATATTTTTTCAAAAGCGTGCTTAACTGTTTAGAAGCAGATCTCTTAGAAGTGGTGAACGCCTCACTTCTTTCAGGGACTTTTCCATACTCCCTGAAAACTGCAGTTGTTAAACCCCTTCTGAAAAAGAGCATATTCATATACACCCCTTCACAAGAAGACCATTAGACAGCTGCAGCTCATCCAGAACGCTGCTGCCAGAATTCTGACTTTTTCTTCTTCTGACAGAAGTCTGACTTTTTTATTGTTGTGATTATTTTTATTATTATTATTTTATTTTATTTTATTTTATGTAAAGCACTTTGAATTACCATTGTGCCTTACTAAAATTACTAAAACTGAAATAAATTAAAGCTGATTAAAAAAACGATTAAAATGACAAAATCACATATCAGAATTATCAAATTATTAAAAAAATTCACAATATTAATGCTATAATAGTATACAAATAATATGAATCAAGCTACAGAATATTGTCCAAGTATATGACTCATAATTGCATATTTGAAGGGTTTAATACATGTTGTGCATCACCATCACACTTTTAAATACATTTCATTAGAAATGTAAAAACCTCCTCAATTTTCTTGTTAGACATACCTGCTATGGCGAATTCCCTGAAGGTAAATGTAACACTGACGGCAGAGGGTGAGATCTTAGAGGAGAAAGAGGGAGCTAAAGAAATGGTTGATACCTTGGATGAGCCTGCAGAGGAGGAAGAGGAGGAAGAGGAGAGGAAGGCACGGGCCGCAGTGGAGGAGGCAGCAGCCAGAGAGAGAGCCGCTCAGAGGCAGCTCATGGCGATAGAGGAGCTGGTGCAGACTGAGAGGAACTACCTGAAACATCTGCAGCTCTGTACGGTCACCATCCACAGCAACCTGCAGAAACTACAGGTAGACAAGCACCCTAGCAGCCGTTTCACACATCACATCCATTAAATTGCAGTAAAAGTCCTGATTTAACTTATCCGGACACATCTGTTATTCATAAGACCAACGACTTTCTGTGTTTTATGTTGCTTCCACCACCACTGAAATACCATCAAAGCACTCTGATATCATTCTTATGTTATTACAAACATTAACAATCTAATCAGATAATACAACAGTTAGTTCTGGAAAAGTTATATTTAACACATGGCCTCTAAATTTAAAAAAAATGCAATGGATTTTCAGAAGGTGCTGTGTGCGTGTGCGCGCGTGCATTCATTCAAATTCAGTGTTTGTTATTTTCATTTTAGAAACATGAACATCAAATAATTTTGTTCTTACATTACTTACAGGCCACAACTATTAACAGACATCATCAAAAACCAAGCAAACATGCATACACAAAAGTAATATTTAAGGGACAAAATATAAATAAAAAATTATGATGACAACATATAACAAGAATAATACAAAAAAAAATATATATATATATATATATATAAGTTTTTTCAATCCAGCTGAGAGGAATGTGAAATAAAATAGATTTTTTTATTATTATTATTATTACTGAGTGTATACCTCATAAAGGAGACTAAATGATTTAGCTTTGATAATATCATATATCATTGCGTCTCTTGCAGCCTCCTCCTCCAAACCTGGAGAACATGTTCCAGCACATAGATGAAGTGATGGATGTTTCCAGCAGACTCCTGAGCCTCCTCGACCAGGCACAGATACATCACAGCCACCCAAAATACCTGGAAGCACTCTGTGAGTACAGCCGGACCGACTGGAATTTCCAGTTCACTTTCAGTTTAGTTTCAGTGTCATGCCCACCCACAGATTAAACTACTTTTTACCCTTGAGATCATGAATCAAGAATCCAGAACTTGAGTTTCAAGATGAAAATGATGATGTCTGATGTATGGAATGTTTACATTTCTTTACATCCTTTTTGGAGCTTGATAGTCTAAATAACCATACACCTCCACTACTGTTTAAAAGTTTGGGGTTGGTTTAAAACATTTTTTTTAAAGAAGTCTCTTATGTTCACCAAGGCTGCATTTAAGTGATGATAAATACAGTAAAAGAGTAATATTTTGAAATATTATTACAATTTAGAATAACAGTTTTCTATTTGAATATATTTTAAAATGTAACTTATTCCTGTGATGCAAAGCTGAATTTCCAGCATCATTACTCCAGTCTTCAGTGTCACATGATCTTTCAAAAATTATTTGAAATAAATTGTAACATGCAGCGTATGTTGTATTGAAAAGATCTTGTTGTATATTAGAAATTATCTTATTCTTTCTCTTAGGCGATTCTTTCCTGAGTCTGTCTCAAGACATAGAGATGGCTTATAAAGAGTATCTTGCCAACTACAACAACATAACAGCTCTAGAGAACAGCTACAAACAGAAAGAGGCGCAGCATCATTACTCCAGTCTTCAGTGTCACATGATCTTTCAAAAATTATTTGAAATAAATTGTAACATGCAGTGTATGTTGTATTGAAAAGATCTTGTTGTATATTAGAAATTATCTTATTCTTTCTCTTAGGCGATTCTTTCCTGAGTCTGTCTCAAGACATAGAGATGGCTTATAAAGAGTATCTTGCCAACTACAACAACATAACAGCTCTAGAGAACAGCTACAAACAGAAAGAGGCACTGTGGGTGGAAATGATCCGAATCATCAAGTCATCTGCGTAAGTTCGTAAACAACAACCTACTGAGCTTGTGTAGAAACTGAACACTGCTGAGAGCAGAATGAGTTCCTAGACAAATATGCCAGTGTATTACCCAACATTCTTGTCATTTTTGACCCCTGATCTTGTCTGTCTTCAGTCCTGATGTGAATGCATCCACTCTGAGCTTCTTCCTGGTGATGCCGGTTCAGAGAATCGCCCGTTACCCGCTGCTGCTCCAGACCATCCAGAAACACACAGACCCCGGGCACCCTGCGTACCCCATACTGGAGCACGCCGCTCACACTGCGGTCCAGATCAACTGCAGGATCAATGAATACAAACGCTTCCGTGAAGTTGGTGAGAACATGCTTAAAGTTTAGAAAGCTAAGTTTACTGAACCAAAGTATGCCAGTCCATTGGGAACATCAGTAGGGCCCTTTGAAATCATTTTTATTTTTTCCCAAATTCCATTTGATTATTTTCCAAATTCAAGACCACAACTCCCATGATTCCACACTCAGTCACAGCGTCATCAAACTACGCCTACATTCCATCTTTTACGCATCCGCACAGAAACATGAATAAAGTGCTTGAGGTTTTGATTTGCGTCATTGTTATCATTCTCTGACTGTCACAGCTGATAAATACAAGAAGACAGAGAACCTGACCATCAAGGACAAGATCAATCGGTTGAGTGGCCACAGCATTGCCAAGAAGACGGCCCGGTTCAGCCAGTACATAAAGCATGAGACAGGAATGGTTCCAAAGGTAACTGCCTAAGAACAATTCTTAGTGTAAACAAAGGAACAGAAATGTTTGGCATGTTGAAAGAACCACATTGTTTCCATAAAACCTATTGCCACATGAGATGTTTTTACGATAATTTCTTAATTTATACTTTTATATTGTAGTTGAAAGATGAAGAATTCGATGCCCTTGCTGGCTTCTTCTTTGTACTGGAGAGGGGCGTCTCAGAGCTTCATGATAACCTGGAGGCCTATCTCCACCATCTGCGGGTTTGGATTTAACATTCTTACTCTTAATGAGTGTAGTTAAAAACTCGAAAAGAGCTGATCCTCTCATTTGTTTTGGTGTTCCCCCAGTGTGAAGCCAGTACGCCCATGGATCAACCTCTTAAACATTTTCCATTGTTATTCCAGCTGCTAAATGAAAGGAAAATCTGTAGGAGGGTTGATCCCAGGGCAGATGGATGGGGTTACTGAAGATTGAGGTTCAGAGGATGGCTGTGCACTTGAAGTGTTTGTAACTGTCTGAGCTGTGTTTCTGTGTACAGAGGTTCCTCAGCTGCAGACCAGAGGAAGCAGATCTTGATCTGGAAGGAGAGAAAACCACCTTGTTCTCTAAAGAAATCACAGTGGCACTCAGACAGTGGATCTACCCCTCATATGTAAGACCTTCACTATTGTTAGTGTTAAGGTTGCAGTTCTATTGGCCGATTAAAGGTGCTGTGAGCAATTTCTGAGAAAAGTTGATTGAACCAAGCACAGAAACACACTTTTAGCCAATCACCAATAAGGGGCGTGTCCCTTGTGTTGCATATCATGTTTGTGAATTAGGGGGCGGAGCTATCAAGATAGGGGTGTGATCCATTTGGGTAGGGCGTGTTTGATTTGTTCATTTAAAATATCAACAACATTTCTCATAAATCGCTTACTGCACCTTTAAGATTTCTTGGGAATAATTTAAAATCCTGACCATAACCCAGCTCTAGGCTTCACAGCTTTTCCAACAAAATGAGTATAAGACTTTAGTTATTTAATATGGTGTGAATGAAACAAGGCTGTGAGTGACAGAATATCAGTCGACCCTTTGCAATGGCCCGCCCCCCTTAGTTACTGTTGCTACGTTCAACAAGCTAAGGCGCTCTCATGCCACACATCATGTTCTCACACAGTAAAAAATACATTGCGGAGCAAAGAAGAAACTAACAACGTGCTGATAGACAAGACAGAGCAGGTTACTTTTGGTATGAAACAAAGTCTCAGCTTTCAATTTTTTTTAAAGAAATTTAAACAATAAATACCGTTTTGAGTCTTTAATGTTTCATGACCGATTAATGTTGCACCTCAGTTCAAGTGGCACATGAACCCATCATCTCTTCCTATTTACTAGTTATGCAATGAAATGAATGAACATCAGAAGGTACCTTGTTTTAACACGGAAGGGCGTCAATACACCATTTTTCAAGTTCAAGTCCACCGATGTTAATTTACTCTCCTGACTGGTTTGTTGGACAAATTGTCAGATTCGGTGTTATGATTGGTCAGATCACCTGTCAATCAAACTCCTGGCGAAATGTCAATTCATTTATTTTTTTTGTGTAATGTAATTTTGTAGGCCAGCCTGTAAATTAGGATGAAACCTGGTTCCCTTGACAAAAAGGATTATTGCAGAAAATAAGCTCTGTGACCAACAAACATTTGTGATATGTACATGTTTTGTGTGATTTTAAACACTGTGAGGCTGTAAAAACAGACTAGTGGGTAGATGAGTTTACTTGTTTGCTGTGATGACGTTTGATGTCCCCAACAACCTCTTTCCCTCTAGCCCCATTAAGCCACTTGTTAACAGCCACCTTTTCAAGAAACAAAACGTGAAAAAAATCGTTGGGTCATATTGATTAATTTTCTTGTAGAATACGGTGTGAAATGATTTTGAGCCTGTGTTACAGACCTTATTTCAGACATTAACCAGAAAACCCTTTGACTTAGGGGCCATGGAACTGGAAGTGCAAAACTGCTAACTCATTTCAAGGCTGTAGTACTCATTCCTGCAGCACTCTGTAAATCTGTCAAATTAAATATGGCATCTCTGACTAAAGTCTGGAACACCAACATTTGTCACAGCTTTGGTCATGAGACAGTATTTCTTCACTGTGGTCCTTCTATTTGCCACTTTAGTGTTTCTCCATATATCAGTGTCTAATCCTTCTGGAACAAATACTGCTGCAAAAACACCATCTATCATGTAAGAGTACTAATTTTTCCAAGATCTTTTAACTGTTTACCAGCCATTGAAATTATGGTAGTACACAGCACCCATTTTAGTGGTATGCTTTTTATATGAGAAGGCAGCAGTGATTTATTTAAAGTAGGGCTGTGCAATTAATCGCATGCGATTGTCATGCGCATCTCGTCAGTAAAGCTGGTTCTTTGATTAGTAGTAAATCTCCATCACCTGCTTTCAGATGGAGCGGCATTTACTACACAGAGCCATAGTTCACTGACAAGCTACGCAAAATCGTGTTCTTAATCGCAGGCGATTCGATCTGCGATAATGAACGTGATATTGCCGATACCGCTCCATCTAAAAGCAGGTGATGGAGATTTACTACTAATCACGGAACCGGCTTCACTGACGAGAAGCGCGTGACAATCGCATGCGATTAATTGCACAGCCCTAATTTAAAGTAACTAGTTTTTATTATATCGCTGATCAATTGTCAGTAATTGATTAAACATCTCTGGTATCTTGCCTTCTGTACTTACTTTGTACATCTCCTTTGCTGCCACTTATAGGAGGACCGTTTGAAGACTTTAGTCTTTAAGCCCTTGAGCTCACTGCGGGAACTGATGGCAGGACCACGTAACCTCATCCGCAAACGTCAGGACAAGCTTCTGGACTATGAGCTAATCGAGGAGAAGAGTAACCTGAACTTTGAGGAGCAAGCCATAGCAAACACCTACAAGACCATCAACACTCTCCTGCTGACCGAGCTGCCACAGTTCAACAGCAAAGCCCTGCAGCTCCTGTGGGCCACGCTAGAGGCCTTCAGCTGCCTGCAGAGAGACCTGGCGGCGGATATGGAGCAGCTGGCCTCCAGCTTCACCCATCAGGTACTTTTTACAGAAGAAGCTAAAATATTGAGGTTTAGAGATAACCAGGTGAATATTTAATTTCTGTAGTACCTAATTCTAGATATAATCACAATATACAGTGGTGGCCAAAATTATTACAACACTAGAATTTTCTCCAGCTAAAAAAACAGTTTTAAGTCAGTTATTCTATCTTTTTCTGTAGTGTGTCAGTAGGAAATATCAGTTTATATTTCCAAACATTCATTTAGCCATTAACTGTAATAATCCAGTGAGATTTTTGTCTGACAGCAGCCAGTGCTCCACACAGAGATCTGATCTGATCATCATCAGTCTGTCTGGAATGACATGAAGAAACAGAACAAACTGAGACAGACTCAATCCAGAAGAACTGTGGCAGCATCTCCAAGACATTATGGCATATGTCATAAATATATTTTCTTTATCAATTAACTTCTATTAACTAAATGAAATCAACATTTAGTGTGAATATCATTTGCGTTTAAAACAGCTTTTGCCCTCGGTGCACTTGCGCATAGTTTTTCAGGTAGCTTTGCAGGTAGGTTTCTTGAAGCGTCTTGGAGACGTTGTTCTCCACAGTTCTTCTGGATTGAGTCTGTCTCAGTTTGTTCTGTTTCTTCATGTCATTCCAGACAGACTGATGATGATCAGATCAGATCTCTGTGTGGAGCACTGGCTGCTGTCAGACAAAAATCTCACTGGATTATCACAATTAATGGCATGTTTGGAAATGTAAACTGATATTTCCTACTGACACACTACAGCAAAAGATAGAAATAACTGACTTAAAACCATTTTTTAGCTGGAGAAAATACTAGTGTTCTAATCATTTTGGCCACCACTGTATGCTGCCAAGCCAAAAATGTCGCCATCTGGATTTAAATAACCAAGTATTTAATACAAGTACTTCATTTTAGAATGAAATCATTTTTGCATGTGTATATGTTTATGCAACAATTCTTTTAACCCTAATGCAGTGCGTAGGTTTTTTATTTCTCAAACAACCATGTCAGAAACGTACCCATATCCATATTCCAGGATGACAATGCCAAGATTTATCAGGCTCAAATTGTGAAAGATTGGCCGCCACAAAGTCCAGACCTTATCCCTATTAAAAGTCGTTGGGACGTGCTGCAGTCCACTTTACACTGTCTGCTAAAAAAAAATTGCACACTCTAATATTTAATTGGAGGCCCTTTAGTTTTGATAACATTGTACATTCCTTTTTGCATTGTTTCCACAATGTCATGCAATGTCACAACATTTATTTGCACCAAGAGTTGCATTAATTTTTGGCTGAGATCTTGTATTGACAATGGGAGAGTCAAACAACTCTGTAAAGTCAACTCCGTCACATCCTAAAGACTTTCAATAGAGTTAAGCTCAGGGCTCTGTGGTGACCAACTCATACATGAAAATGATTCCCCATGCTCACTGAACCACTATTTCACAATTTGGGTCCAAAGAATCTTGACATTGTCATTCTGGAATATGAACATAATGTCTTCTGACGTGGTTGTTTAAGAAATGGAAAGCTACACACTGCATCAGTTAGGGTTAAAAGAATTGTTGCCAATCATATGACAACATGCCAGAAACAGTCCGAAACTCTTCAGTATTTACTTATTTTAATCCAAATTGTGACTTTTTTTTTGGCCAGGCAATGCATAAATGATCATACTACTTTCAATCATATCCTGTTTTTATTCTTCTGACAAAAATATATATACTGTATATTATTATTATTATTTACTTATTTATTTTTGTTCTTCATGAGATTTTTTTGTGAGATTCACCTTCACAGTCATGTAGTTCTCATCCTCGTGATTTTAGTTATACTTGAATACCCATCAATTTCAGAAACCGTTGGACATTCTGTGAAATAATCCACAATTGAACGACACCACATGCATGTGGTTGGAAAAGTGTTATTAAATTTAGCTCTTTGCAGGCTGGCAATGTTTATGAATTGCTCTCTGTCTCCCGGCAGCTCCCACACAGTTATTTGGAGGATGGTGAGTTCTGGAAGTGGGCAGAGACTTCGGTGCTGGAGGGTTCGAGGAGGATGGAGAGCCTGTGTCAGAGTGTTCAGGATGAGCTCAATGCTCCCATTGTGCAGGTCAGTTCCAACACAGAGACGCACTATTGTCTGTATTTGGGTGGAGACGTCTTCCTGCGGGACAGTTTGTTTCCCCTTACTGCAGCTTAATGCTGCCTGTGGACAGTGCTGGAATAAAACCACAGCCATTCATTCATCTTGATATAGTTTAGCCCTCATGTGTTTTGCATCAGTCTATCCATTAATTATAAACATACCTTAGTAAAATATATTATGTCCTGAGGTTACTGTGTTATGGGTGGCCCTGAACAGCTGCCTCACATTTAGTGAAGTTCAAATGCAAATTACAGTGAAAATAAACTACCGGTCAAAAAGACACATCTGCTCATTCTTTATTATTAATATTACCTACATTTTAGAATAATAGCATAGTTATTAAACTGTCCAATATTATTACAAATGTAACTATGGGAAATACACTATCATTCAAATGTTAGAGGTCTGTATTGATTTTGAAATAAGTCACAAAGGCTGAATTTGTTTGATCAAATATACAGGAAAAACAAATATTATTAAATATTATTACAACTTGAAATAACTGTTTATTTTAAATGTAATAAATGTTCTGCATCATTACTCCAGTGTCACATGATTTTTCAGAAATCAGTCTAAAATGCTGATTTGATGCTCAAAACCCCAAACCTTTTTTGGTAGTGTAATAAGCTTTTTTTGTATGTGTATGTGACCAAAAATATTTGGGACTGAGCATGATTTTATGCATCAGGAATAGATTGGTTTGTGATAAGTTATTTTAATTTTCATTCATGCAACCAACTGGACAAAGTGAAAATATTGGCCTATTCGAAGATCTGGAGAGTAGTAATATCAGGCATTGGACAAATTAAATGCTTCAAAATGAATTCTCAGAAAATAAAAGCTATTTGAGAGGAGATTGTGAAAACAGATTATGAAAGCAACCTTACAGTAATTTGCACTGATGATTGCACTATTCTTCTATTGACAGCATAAGCAGAGAGAGCACCATTGTCATGTTTCATATTTCAGAGCAATATTAATATTGTGTGTTGGTATGACTTCTCTGTCTTGATGTCATGTCATGTCATGGGCATTAGGCCATTACTACAGCTAATGTCAACCAGATGTCTTTATCCAGAGTCTAATCAATATCATGTCTGCCGTCATAAAGCCATCAGTCCTGATGAGACAGGAGGATCAAACAGAGAGGTGCTCTGTAATCTTCAGAAGGGCTACGTGTTTGCTGACAGGGATCAGAATGTAGATCACGGATGTAAATCATTGGAGTGTCTTGCTCTCATGTTCACTTCCTATCTCATTTTTTTGTGATCCAGCACTGTAATTACTGCACTTCTACTCATTTCATGTACATTTGCATTCTAAATGGAATATATGCTGCTGTATGTAATTTCACATTAAGTATGAGTGAGTAGGAAATCAGGGTTTTTTTCATGTCTGTGTCGTCTCAGGCGCTCAATCCCATGTGTGAGCGGCGTCTCAAGGCTCTGACCGCCAAACACGGCTCGGAGAAGATCTACCAGCTGACAGGCCCTGTGGTGGGCACCCGTGACCTCGACCTGACCCTCAACAAGGGAGAGCTGGTAGCTGTCATCAGTGAGATGGACACGCGAGGAGACCGTCGCCGCTGGCTGGTTGATGCAGGAGGTAAAACTGGCATGTGGAGAAGTCATAATCCAGTTAAAAATAACCGAGCTGGTTTTATTGTGTGATCAAGACTGATCCATAAAATGCATACAAATGGACCTTAATTCCTGTTTGCACCAAGAATATACTGAAAAATGTTTTTAATGAAATTCAAACAAAAGGTATTTTTTATTATATTGGTCTTTAAAAACATAATGCAGTCATTCACATTCTGTATTGCAAAATACAAACCTTTTGATAATAGTTTACACTCACGCTAATGCTCAATAAAACTCATCCGAAAATACAGATAACACTTGCTCCGGCAGCCATATCACTCTGCAGCCCAAGCCTGGTTGCCCACTGAAGCTAAGCAGGGCTGAGCCTGGTCAGTACCTGGATGGGAGACCTCCTGGGAAAACTAGGTTGCTGCTGGAAGAGGTGTTAGTGAGGCCAGCAGGGGGTGCTCACCCTGTGGTCTGTGTGGGTCCTAACGCCCCAGTATAGTGACGGGGACACTATACTGTCAACAAGCACTGTCCTCGGATGAGAAGTTACACCGAGGTCCTGACTCTCTGTGGTCATTAAAAATCCCAGGATGTGTTTTGAAAAGAGTAGACGTGTGACCTCGGCATCCTAGCCAAATTTGCCCATTGGCCTCCTAACAATCCCCATATCTGCTGATTGGCTTCATCACTCTGTCTCCTCTCCACCAATAAGCTGGTGTGTGGTGGGCGTTCTGGCGCACTATGGCTACCGTCACATCATCCAGGTGGATGCTGCACACTGGTGGTGGATGAGGAGATACCCCCTGACAATGTAAAGTGCTTTGAGTGCCTAGAAAAGCGCTATATAAATGTAATGAATTATTATTATTATTAATTCAACAAAAATCCATCTGATCAAACTGATTTCACTTGCTCTAAAGGGCTCTTGAACTGAACTATTTTGTATTGTTCTCTGAGGTCCACTTATAATCTTATCAAGATTTACATCAAAAACATCATAATTTAGAAGTAATAGGCTATTTTCTGTCCTGTTTTTGACCCCCCTCATCCTCTTCAATCTAACCTTCAAAAACATATTGTTTTAAATTTATAGGCAAGGCTTAATACTTAATCAAGCAAGCATTCAAAGATCGACTGGACAAAGTTTTATCATTTCTTTTTTATGTTTATTCATTAGGTTTGTGTGTGTACATTTCATTGCTGTTGAAAGTCTTTGATAGTGCTGCGAGTGACATCTGCTGGTTAAATACAGTTAAAGCACATCAAATCTGCTCTTATCAATATGCAGAACAGAAACACTGAAATGTGCAGATTTGAGTATCTTCATAGGTTTTCAATTTTTTCTTTATTTTCTTCAGGCCCGAGGGGATATGTGCCTGCCTCAAAGCTGGCACGTTACCACCAGATAACCGTTGACCCGCCCCAGTCTCCTCATCTGAACGTCATACCCAGCGGTCCAGGGCCGCGAAGACACTCCTACACCCCCGGAGCCCAGCCGCTGCTGACCACCATGACTACACCCTGTTTTCAGGTGACTGACACAGACATGCCTTTGACTGACGGGTCATGAGACCGCCGCGTTACTCGGCCTGATTCGTGTGTCAAACAGAACGAGACCTCTGGAGATTGATGGCAGGTCTGCAGTATCTCATAATCATCAATCACACACACTTCAGCATTTGTAAATTCAGTATTGGTGGAACAGAAATGAACTGCCGCTCCTTGTCAGCAGAAGTGAAATACTCTATCACGGCCACCTACACAAACACACGGCACCCACACACACACCGATTCATCTGCATGATCTGCCTGTCAAATGCTTCCCTATCATCATGGCTTCATGTTTAAGAAAGCAGAAATGTCGGAGGTAGCTTCTGACTGTGAGAGTGGGAGATACATAGCTGTTGTGACTGTAAAAATATGACAAGTTTTTTTTCTAAACAATCTTCACGGGTTGTTTATCATTGTGAGAGTGCAAATGATAAACAGACCGGCTAACATTATGACTCCCAGATGAATTAGATATCCCGGTTTTGTTGCCTCGAGTGGAAATTATATGTTTTTCAAAACCAATATTTTCTGAAGAAAATGTGACTGGTGTTTGCCCATGCAGAACTCGCCACCATGATGCTAGCACAAAGTGAGTGATTGCAAGGTGTTGCTTTCAGAATATTGCTAAGTGGTTGCATACTGGCTCAAGTAAAAAAAAAAAAAAAGAATCTTACTAAATATGATTCAGGGCTCTTTTGAAGAGATTTAAAAAAAAAAAAAATTCAAATCACTTTTTTTGTTGTAATTTAATTTTAATTTTATGTTTATTTTATTATTAATCATTTTCATGTTGTTGTTTTTTGGTCAACAATTATATCACTGCACCGGCGTTTACAGTATAATTTTTTTAATGCATATTATTGATTGTATTTTTAATTATTCTTCCATAACCAATTCCATCATACAAATTTTTTTTTTTTGAGAATACATTACACTCAAATGCATGCCACAATACAAAAGAAAATATCTTCTGCTACTTCAGTTTCATTGCAACTTTCATTTTTCCATGACTTTAACATTTTGGGTAACCCTATGAGCAAATATGATCAATAAGTGATGCTACACTGTAAAAAATTATAGTGCTTTGAACAGTAAAATACTATAAAAATGCTACAGTAAAAACCTGTTAACTGGTCAACAGTAAGTTTCTATACTACAGTATATTCGGTGAATAAATGTAATTACATTTAATGTAATTTTACATTAAAATACTTTTATTTTAATGTAAGTGAAAAAGAAAAAGTCATTGTATAATTTACAGTGAAAAAACGTAAATTGACACTTCCAGAATTCCCTGCATGACTTTTTTTGTTGAAATAACATTCTTAGTTTTTTCTTATCAGTTGTGTACATTAGGGGTTAATCTTACATCTAATGTTGTTAAATGAATGTTTATTGCATTATTTCAGTATCATGTGTGTCACCATGATGGGGTTTAGTGTTTGTGTGAATGACACTGTGCACCTTCTATGTATAAGTATTGCCCTCCTCGGCTCGTAGAAAAGCTGTTTGTGATGAGCTTTGGTTCATCATGTGACTTTCTCCTCACCACCAGTTTTTGGTGGTTATCAGTGCATTACAATGGTTCAAAACAGATATTAACACTTCAATATGTTGGTTTATTAACATTACATCAGTTAATGAAATACGGTATTTTATTGTGACTTTAAGTTAAGTCTGTAAAACCTAAAATGTTGCTACTATATTTTTTACGGTGAAGTTCTGGCAACCACAGCTGCCGGTGTTTTACCGTAAATGTCACAGATTTTTTTTTACAGTGTAGCCTTAAAAAAATGCTGCTTATGAACATGATTCATAACAAATTACTGATATTAACCACAAGGGGGAGCACTTCAACTAATTTATCATTTCAGATTTTCTTCACAGCTCTTTTTTGATGTGTCTCAATGTGTCTCAAGCACATGGTGTAACACTGAATACCACTTACCTTTCAAATCTAAAAAGATGTTGTACATCCACAACAGAGCACTCAAAAAGCACATTCGTCCCTCTAGACAGATTTTAACGTCTCAGTTGTTTAGTTTTGTTGTTTGTGTGGGTTTTGGCAATGACTAACTGTCAATCTTTTCTCCTAGCTTTTATTAGAGGCGAAATCTAACAGAAGGCAACTTTTCCCATTACCAACCACACTGAAACTCTCCGTTCTCTATCTGCAGGTGTATGCGGGCTATGACTTCACTGCGAGGAGCACTCACGAGCTTTCTCTGAGGGCCGGCGAGCAGGTGCGGGTGGTGGAGCCTCATGATAAGCGTGGAAACAAGGACTGGAGTCTGGTGGAGGCGCGTGGCCAGAGAGGCTACGTCCCCTCCAACTACCTCGCCATCCTCCCCTCTGTGATCGCCTCACCCACCTTCCCTTATCGCTAGAATAACCTGGAGAGCACATCATCTGCTGCTGATACGACTCTGCTAGCCAGTATCCAAACACACACAGACCATGAGAAACACTTTCCCTGAAGGGCTCTTCATGCGTGAGGGGGCGGATGGCTGCTGTTTGGCGCGTCATTTGACTGGTGTATGTACTGAAGTGCTGTTTGGGCCCTGCTGTGGAGTGCTCATCCATATACTTGATCTCTGCTTTTTGCCTGGGGCCGTTACTGGTGGAGAGCATTTTATCCAATGAGAGAAGTGCTGTAGGGGCAGCAGACATGCCGTTGTAGCACATGGCTGCTGGTGGAGTGTGCTGTTTCCTACAATTACCACTTGAATCCACACCTCAGCTGTCCATTGGAATGACGCGTTTGGCGGGCCTGCTATTGAAATGGAGAATATTTGGGTTTCTACTACTGACAATGGATCTCATTTTTACGAGTCAGACCTCTATTGCACTGGTTTGCAGCCCACTTGAGATGACTAACATGCAGACTTGAAGATAGGATTTTTTTACAAAATGCTTGTTTGTGCACCATTTTAGTAATATTTGATGGACAGTTTTAGTTATTTAAATTTGTACTGTGGATCTAAGATGTATTTGGACACTTGGGGTATGCTTAATGTATGCATGTCATTAATGCATAGATAACGAAATATCAATCCAAGTGATGTTTAGTTAAAAAAATGATCCAATAAATCTTTTTAAGCGGAACCTTTTTTTTTTTTTAAAAGCTTGTTAAATTCAGAATGATTAAACAATAGATATGCAGCTTAAAATTAAAGCAAATAAAAAGCTGTTGACCAATACAATACCAATATCACCTGATATTTTATGTTTGATTTAATAAGCGTTGGAAGACTTTTATTTTGACAGTGATGAAAAGGCCAACACTTGGAGATACATAAAAGCGACAATTTTTCAAATCGGATGCATAAACTTTAAATTCTTCATTTTTTATATATATATATATATATATAGAGAGAGAGAGAGAGAGAGAGAGAGAGAGAGAGAGAAATTGATTGCTTTAGCCTATATCCAGTTGGCTGATATGTCATATTCATGTCTAAATTTAATGTGTACTATATATGAAATTAGCATTAGCTGGTCTTTATTTGAGAAAATATGATTCCCAGTGTGCACAAACTTACAAGATTACTGAGTGCACTGTTGGTTTCAGTGTTTACTTCCTTTTTTAAAACAATTTTTGAAGTACTGTAATTCAATTACAGAATATATGAAGTAAAAATCTGTTATTTTACAGATTTTTTTATTTAAGTTTAATCAAGTTAAATTTTTCATATTGATTCCTTTTTTTTCTAATTTTGTAATTATTACCTAAAATAAATATAAATGTAATTGCTCTCAAATATAACAGCTTTGAGAAAATCAATACCAGTCGAGCATTGAAAAAAGCATTTAATAGCTTCTGGTTGTAAAACGTTAGTAGTTCATGCTTAATGTAATGAAATACACATAAGGTTATGATTTGTTTTCAGATGCTTTTTTGGATTGATATTTACTTATTTATGCAATGGCATTCATACATATTTAATTGTGTCTTAAGTGTCCAGATACTCGTTGGAGCCGCTGTGTGGATGGATGTCAAACACTCTAACGATGATGAATCATTAAGCTATTCTCATTGCTTGCATGCAGATTCAGTTCTGGCTGCTGCATTGTGCTTGTATTGTGACCTCATAATCTCTGCAATGAAGAACCTACTCAACCCATATCAAAAGATGCAAGAGTGCAGATGATTTGCTGCAGTGTCCGTCATGAATCTGCCTGCAGTTGCATCTGCTGTCCACTAGAGGCGCCAGAGCATCCTCTGTAAAGCCTGCCATTGCTACCTTAATCCTGCAAACAGACTCGTATATTATTCATCTGATCCTCACAATCGCCTTAACAGGGATCCAGTGAGAGGCAGTTCATCCAACCCCTGAATAAGGCATCATCTGTACAAGTCACTTTGAAGAGACATTTATTTTATTTATTCCAAATGTCATTAAATCGATTCAGTCTTGAATGAACAAGACTGTTGTCCATCTCGTATTTTCACACTTCTGCTATTCTGAGATGCGTGACCAGAAACAAAAGCAGCTTCGGCTGAGGGTTTCCGCCTGACCTCTGAGTGCTCTATTTATGCCCAGCAGATTAAAACATTGACGTGAACCAGGCGGAGTATTTCCGTCTGCTGCAGAGCTTTGTTTTGGAGATGTGCATTGGGTTTGAGGCCGCTTTTAGCCCGAGTGCAGCTATTCCTCTGAGAATGTGCAAATGTCACGGCAGGGCTGATGATGACTGTGTTTTGTCCTTTTGTCACGCTGCAGGCAGAGCAGAGATGCGACGTCCGAGAGAGCGCCGCCTGTCAATCGCTCCTGCTTCCGTCAAGAGCTGCTTGTCAGCAGAGCTTTGATGCACTGAACCCCCACAGCTTCCGCTTCCTCTATGCGACAGAACTCAAAGCTCTATAAATACATTTCTCTATTCAATAGTCTAAAAATAGCCTGCTTGTCGGCAGGAGCCCTCTATGGCTCCCCCTGTTGGAGCAGTTGGGGACCGCAGCGGCCCTTCCTCTCTCACTCCTGTGGGAGGTGCGTCTCTTACGTTACATCGAATCGTGCCCTGGCCTTACTCTCTGTCTCAGCTGAAGAGCCATGGGGAAATGCTACGGTAATTAGATATATTATGTATCCCTCACAGCATTACATACTATGAAGCATTTCCTTGTGGGAGAGCAAGCAACCCCAACACCTCTATTCCAGCTCCCTGCATTAGATGTCTGTTTGAGCTCGTATTAGAGAGAGAAGAGAGGATGAGCCAGGCAGTAGGGGTTTTAGAAATCTGCAGCAAACCTAATTACCACAATTTAATTTATTGGCTATTTTGGTGGCCAATTTTTTTTCCCCCAGCTAATTTTACAGTAATAATATCTGAACATGCTTTAAACAAGATTAAATAACTTGACATTAAGATGTTTTTTAGAGTTTATTATTCTTACCTCACTGGATTATTCATTAATTCATTCATTTTTGTATTTATTTAATTATGTATTTATTTTTGGTTGGTTGGTTGTTTTAAGCATAAAACTAACAAAATGTTAAGGGATTTATGGTTAAAACAAACAAAAATGTCTTTGGGGTAGGAAAATGAAATGATTTATATTCACTAACATTAGGCCGAATATCAAATAGGCTGAATGCCAAATAATGTTAGATTAAGATATTAATATATTAAAGTAAATATTAGGTTAACATTATTTTATCAATAGTAAATAAATATTATATTATTGGTATGAATGTCTGAGTACTTGTAGGGTTTTCCAGTAAAAATGGTTATTTTTAAAACGAGATAGATTTACTTTAGAAGCAAAATTGCATAAAATATGAAACTTTTTTTCAGATAACATTTGTATTTAACTTAAAAATGAATTCATACTTATTATATAATGAAAATTTTTTTAGTTTTAAGCATAACTTTTAAAAGTGCCATGTGAAAAATAATTACACAATATAATCACTGGTAAAGGTTATAGTATTAAAATTGAGGAAATTATTTTATTAATTTGTCAAAAATAATATTTTTATTATTAATATAGTTTACTGTAAGGAAAGACAAAAATACTGATATATTCATACACAATTTATTTATCTTTATTTTATTTATTTTTGGGGGTGAGGGATTGGAAACATGATCCTTTTTCAATATCCAGGGAGAAGTTTTTTTCCCGGCACAATCAGGAATCCTTGCTACGGAAGGTCATCATAGAAAAAGCTGTCAAAAGCTGCTGTGTAGAAATAGACACTGTGGCCTTGTCCAGCTTAGTGCCGGGACTGTATTTAGTAACTTTTTGGCACTGGAGTCATGATTGTGTTAGTGCTGTCAGCTGAACTGTGGCACAACCAACTTTAACCTTATCCGAAGCTCATCTTGGCCAGAGCTCAGGCCCGGCTGAAGCCCCTCATCACGGAGAAATTAAGAGTTTATAGTGCAAAGATGCACGTGAGCTGCTTTTCCCATGAGAAATACAGCAACACTCCTTGAGTGACCTCTGTGAGAGAGAGAATGTAGACTCAACAGATCACGCAGCTGTTTAAAGGTCTAAACTATAAGCTTATGAAGTTCATAGGTCAGCGTTTAGGGTTTCTTGTCCAGATGAACATGCCTATCTGACATTAGAGGCTCGTGTATTTATAGAGCACACAACGTGAAAGTCTTGGCATTTTTACATGGAGATGCATTGCAAATCGTTATAGAACGATCGTGTTGTGTCATATTGACATACAGAGATGATGAATGTGCATTTTCTGGGACGTCGTGGAAGGTTTACATGTTGACCTTCACAAGCGCTGGGTCATTGAACTTTCGCTTTCATAAATCCTGTTGGCCTTTAAGTGTGTGACCAGGTAGTCGTGAATCCCGTCCAGTACAAGCAGATTCAATAAATCAGCTCAATGAGGCTGCGATGGAGATCCAAACATCTTGGTTGATGTTCCCTGAGTGGTTGGCATGATGTTTTCTCTCGATACCGGAAAACACACTGCGAAATGTAGCATCTGAGTGTCGTTTCCCCTTGATTTTGTAGGTGTGAGTTCTTGAAAGTTTTGAAAGCATGCATACGTAACCCTCCTCTATGGGTTCCTGTGTCTCTCTCAGATCTCTCCACCTCCCCTCGCTCTTTTCGCTCAGGCTCTTGTAAACAGTGCTGGCCCTGAATCTCAATGATGTCAGGCATCAACAGGGCGGTGGAGGACTTTGAGCTTTGGAGTAAAGGGTGTGTGTATGTTTAGGGTCATGTTGACGAGTGCTCTATAGTTTGCAGCGCGTGTCTGCTTTGGAAATTTGATATGATACTTTATCTTTCTTGTCTGGTGCTCATCTTACAGGCTGTTGCTTATTTTTAACTGTAAAGTTCAAATGTATTGCATCTGAATGCTTTGATCTGAGCAGCTCTCACACTCAGCCAGTGTTGCTGTTTTTGGTTTTACTGGTTTTACTACTTTTGGTTTCATGCATGTATGATGCATGTGCTATTAGTTTGGGTTGCTTTTAACATACATTTGGGAATGCAACATGCGCCAAACTATCTTCCCTTTGTGCTGTAAAATAAAATAAATATTATATATTTTTTCTTAAATACTACATACTTAAATATGACAACAGTAATGTCTTAATGTGTTTAATATTTTTATTACGCAATGTAATAATTAGTAGTACTTGCAGTAATATAATAATAATAATTAGTGCTGTCAAATGATTAATCACGATTAATCGCATCCAAAATACGTTTTTGTTTACATGGTATATGTATGTGTGCTGTGTATATTTATTATGTATGTATAAATACACACACATGCATATATATATTTCAGAAAAATGTTATGTTTATATATTAACTATATTTATTTATAATATAAATTATATGAGCATAAACAGACAAATGTAAATATTTTAAATATATATACTGTATGTGTGTGCATTTTATATACATAATAAATATACACAGAACACACATATATAATGCAAACAAACTCTTTAAACTCATTCATCGCGATTAATCGTTTGACAGCACTAATAATAATTTCTAATTATTAATTTCAATTATGTATATAATATAATTATTAATTATATTGTTATTATTATTCATATTCTTATCATAGTCAACTACATCAAAAAGGTGCAGCCCCACAGCAAGCAAGATTAATACACATTTTAAATCACAATTTTTATTAAATATTTCCACAAATTCAATCCTAATATCAGACTTATTTCAATCTACTAGCACAGAAACCTCATTAAGAACATCTAGTAATTGTTAGTGCTTATATAAACAGGCTGTTGTCAACAAAAAATAAGCTTTAAGGGCCCCTCGTGCTGTAAAATAAAATAATTATTATATTTTATTTTCATTGAAATATTACAATAGTGATGTCTTTGTTTCGTTTTTTATGAAGTAATATAATAATAATTAGTAGTAGTAATTATTATTATTATTGATAGTATGAATATCTTTTAGTCAATTAAATTGTATAGCTATATAATCAAAAAAGGTGCAGGCCCACAGCAAGCAAGTACACATTTTAAGTCAAAATCACAATTTTTATTAGAAAAATCTGCATTAGAGCCCACTCAATGTTGTTTTCTGATTGCAATAATCTTAAGACCTTTATATTGTGTCATATTTTTGCGCTGTCAAGCTGTGAGAACACTTGGCAAGGCTCGACGTATCTTAGCGGCCAGTAGCATTGATTGAAGGAGCCACTCAGCTTTGCAGACGCTATCTGTGCTGCATTATAATGCAGTCTGGATAGAGACCCTGTCCTATCTATTTGATAACACACCAGGCAGATTATAGCCATAAAGGAAGCCATAGCCACAAATGGAGATCTTAATGGCGGTGGGAATGAAGTGACCCATCCACTCGCCCGCACAGGTAAGATCTGCTGTCCTTTCAGAGTCCATTTCACGCCCTCATATCCAATGCTCCTGCGGTTGTCATGTTTTATGGAAACCTGTCCTTCCTCTGATCATCATAAGGACATATGATGTAACTTTGGGAAGAAAGTGCTCTTACATCCCGTTCATTGGGTCGATGTGTTTTAGATGCCTGTGGAGATTATGGTGAGGCATTTATAATGGAAGTGAATGGGGAAAATATTTGCACATATGTAGAAATGTGAAGCTTATAAATTTATAAAAGCACTTTCATTAATTAATCTGTTAAAGCTTGGGAATTATTTAGGTTGTATTGTTGTTCATAGCTGTACAGTCATTTTTATAGGTTTTATTGATTTTAATTTTACTTTTATATTATTTATTCTTTTTTTTTTTAATGAATGAATTCATTTACTTATTCTGGAAACCCTGATACTTTTATTCTAGGATACTTTGATGACTTGAAAGTTCAAAAGATTATTATTATTTTTTAAATAGAAAGCCTTTGCAACATTATAAATGTCTTTATGGTCATTTTTGATTTTGATTTAAATCTAAATGTGTTAATTTATTGGAAAAAAAATCTAACTGACCCCCAAACTTTTAAACTTTATTTATTTATCCATACTAAAATCACTGGCCATGTTCACTGTGCTTCACTGTAACCCAGATTTTTGCTTTTTTAAGAAAAGGAGGGACAAGTGTTTTTTTTTTACTATTATTATTATTATTATTTATTTATTTATTTTTGTGGTCAGCAACATTACCCCACAAATGCTATCAACCAAGCTAAATGGAACTGAGAATATTCCTTTTATAGTTCTATATATTTGTCAATTCATTACCTACTCAACCAGAATCCGCTATTTAATTCCGAGGTATTTACACTGTGTATTAATCAGTAACACTCATAATATTGGTTGCTTGCTGCTTATTTCTGTTGTTTTAATGACTCAGTGCTGGTGGAGAGCTGTTATTGCTGGCAGTTTGAATACCAGCAGCAGCCATCATTCTTTGAAAACTGACACGCGCAATCTTTTCATACAAGTGTGAGGAAAATAGCCCTGTCGTTCACCTTCCCAAAGGCAGCTGGCTGGGAAAGCATCCAGGCGGGAGATGGGAGAGGGGAGGGAATGCTGCTGCTGCTGCTGCTGCTGCTGCGGAACCCAGCCCGAGTTGATCTCACGGTGTGTTTGTTTTGAGACATGGTGATCATGTGACCAACTCCTGTCTTCCCAAATCCATCATCTGCTTGTTCTTGAGTTAGCAGCTTTTCCCATCCTCACTTTAAGGGGCCTGCTGGGAGATGACTAGACATTGTTTGAGCTCAGCTGTTGATGGTAGACGGTGTGTTTTGTTTAGATGTTTTAAGAACTTGCGTGGAGGAACTTTGAGAATGTTCTGCGGAGCGGCAGAGGAGATTAACAAAGAGCAGAGTGTAAACACTTAACTGTCTGCCATAGAAACTCCACGGAGCTGCTGCTAACACGCTTTCGTTAAACAGCTCTCGAGCATCAGTAAACCTGTCCGTCCTAAAGCATCCGTTTTGCATAGATTACTTACACATTGTGGTCTGTTACTGATTACAGATTACATGATGAAAATTGTAGTCCGTAATCTAGATTACTCATTTTATGTAAAGTATACGTATTACTTTTGGATTACTTTTAGATTACTTTTGAACTAACTTTGATAGATTTGAATGGGATTGCTGTTATAAAAAAAAAACAAAGAGAATAAAATATATTCCATTCTTCATTATCGACCTCATGAAATGCATTAAACATTACATTTCGCCAGGGTTTCCCCGAGTAAATGAAAGAACTGAATTATTAAAATAATTAACATTTTTACATTGTGTGATCATTGACCGACACCGGAGAACTGTGAACATGTGAATGTGTTGTAAAATTATTATTGACTGAGAGGTGCTTTTGTTCTCAAGTTCCCGAAGCATGGATCACAAGTTAATTTATATTACATTTACATGGTCATTCTATATGTGAATATTCGAAGCTAAACAATATGACACAGTCAAATTTATTAGCGAGGACATTTTAAAAGAAAAAGGAGGAATTAGGGAGAATCGATGAATTATCATTTACAGCTTTTGTGTAAATAACTTGTAATAATGTAATCCATAAAAAGTAACTGTAATCTGATTATAAGCATTTACAAGTTCAACATTTTGGAATCTGATTACGTAAACCAGATTAACAGCACTGTCTTGTTTAGCATTATTGATCTACATGATGCATTATAAATGTAAACTAGGTTTTCACGTTTTGTGAGGAAAACATAAATGGTGTTTGCTACTGCAATGCTAGGGTGTTTACAGGTAATGCATATGCACTGCAGTGTGATTTGCTAAGATGTTCTGCACTGGCACTGATGGCGGTTGATAGGCAATGGTGGTTTTGTGGTTGTTAACACATTCTGGTGGTTGTTTATGTTTTGCTATGAGGTTGCTAAGGCAATTTTAGATGCTTGCTAGTGCATTGATATCTGGTTGCTAGGGTGTTCTGGTTACTGCTGCTCTATTCAAGGTTGTCAATCCTTTGATAGGTGGATGCTGAAGTGTTTAGATGGTTGCTAGTGTGTTCTGGTGGATGACAGAATGTTCTGGGAGGTTGCTAGCCCAAGTCAAAAGAGTCATCTATTTGTGCCTTGGCTTCTTTTTTTTCTCTCTCCACTAGCTGAACACCGCAAATACTTTCCCCTAACCAGCGACACGATTTGAGGTATCATTCACATTCGTTGCACAAATGGAGCGGGACGGGTTACACAGTGACGTTTAAATCCTTAAGTATGAGCAAGTAATAATAGTAAAGCATGGCACCTCCAATCATTCTTCATTTCAAGAACTGCTTCCTCATTTGTTAAACCATTTAATCATCTCATTTCCCCCTGTAGGTCTGGTTTCTGTCTTATCTGTTCATCTCATTAAGTAACCTTTTATTTTTACGCTCGCTGTACCAGCTGCCCCGCTGCCACTCGGTCAAGGTTGCTCAGGAGCTCAAGGTCAGATTCACAATAGGGAATGCTACTGCTTTAAAATGTCGTTGGTCACTGGCGTGAGGGCAGAGCTCTGTGCAGCCTGCAACCCAGAGAGATTACGGCTCCTCATGCGATAAACACAAACCACTGTGATGGAGCTCTTTTAGACCTCTCTGTCAGTGCTGGGTAGTAACTGATTGCATGTAATCTGGATTACGTAATCAGATTCCAAAAAATAAGTACTTGTGTTTAGATTAAATTACATTTTTAAATACTCCGAATCAGTCACTTTTTTATTGATTACATGATTACATATTATTCACTCAGTAGCAATAAATATTCATAATTTCTTGATTTTCCCTAATTCTTCTTTTTCATCTTTTAAATTTTCCTAAAACAGCCTACCCCTTATATACAGTCAGAAAATATTTAAAGAGCGTTTCAATATTACATCAACTACTGATAAACACGCAGAGGGTTATTTAATCATGTATTACTTTGTCTTTGGAAGGCTTTTGTATGGTGGCCGAGAAGTGCTGAACAAATCACAATTATGAAAACAAAAGAACAAATTACAAACGCAAATGCAAGTCTAAAAAACAAAATAACAATTCAGAAAACACAACAACAATTCAGAAAGCATTATAACAAGTCAGAAAACATTATAACAAGTCAGAAAACATAACGACAAATCTGAAAACAAATTAACAAGTCAGAAAACACAATGACAATTCAGACAAACCGGAAGAGGTAGGTATAGTTTGAGACAGCGCCATTGGTTTGGGATTACTCACCGCTGATTGGACGAGACATCTGTCAATCAACGTATACAGGAAGAACCAGCCGAAGAACAGCAGAGTCGTGGTAGAAAGTTCGGAGATGGTATTAAAGTAGCTCAGTTTAAATGTATTGTATGAATTGCCCTACTCTGGACTAAAAAATACGGAGTGCCTATTTACATTTAGTTAAAAGTGGCTGTGAAACATCAGCTTCAGTGGTGCAGATGGATAAGTGCGTGTCACTGACTTTTTGACGCGATCGACCCGGGTTCCATCCCGCCTTTTGCCGAGCTTTTTTTCCCTCCCTTTTCAAATCTCGTATTAGCAATGGATTCTATTTACACTAAGTGAAAATAGCAGTATTTTTAGCAATATGCTATTTACACTAAGTGCAAATACCTATTTACACTATGTTAAAATAGCAGGATTTCTACTATCAAGTATACTACTTGTTGCAAATAGTGGCAATTATCTGCATTTCAGTATTGTAGTACATTATAAAACCGTATGCAATAATAATGTATTGAGTGTAAATTAAAATGTAAATTTAAATTATTAAATGGATGCCACCTTATTGGTACAATAAAGCCCTCCCTACACCTACCCTAACCCTACCCCATACTTTATTTTCAACTTTTTGATTATTTCCTTAATTTTTATTGAAAATAAATGCCTTTACGATGTGATACGAGATTTGAAAAGGGAGAGAAAAAAAATTCGGCAAAAGGCGGGATCGAACCCGGGTCGATCGCGTCAAAAAGCCAAGGGCAAGCACTTATCCATCTGCGCCACTGAAGCTGATGTTTCACAGCCACTTTTAACTAAATGTAAATATACACTCTGTAATTTTTATTCCAGAGTAAGGGTAATTCATTTCTGAATTGTTATTTTGTTTTTTAGACTTGCATTTGCGTTTGTAATTTGTTCTTTTGTTTTCAGAATTGTGATTTGTTCTGCACTTCTCTGCCACCGTACTTTTGTCTTTCAAACACATTAAAACGCACAAATTCATGTTATTTCTTATTTATATGTAATGCAGGGAATCCCAAACATTTTTTTTTTGGTCAGCCAAACCTCTTTCGCCTAATATATTTACTTGAAGTATACCCTGAGATTTTAAAATAAATGTTTTAATTATTAAGAATCACATTTGAATGTTCATGGCTCTCTGACGTTGGTTAATTGTCATATTAAATAAAGGTAAACAAACAAATTATTTGAATGTGTTTTATTTTGATTGAGGTTGTTTTAAATGGATTTATTTTAATTTAACATTTTTATGACTGAATTAATTATTAGCTTAAACTCACAAACCCCCTGCATTTTCTTTACGAACCCCAGTTTGGGAAACTTTGACATAATGTAATGTTTAATGCACTTCATGTTGTCAATAACAACTAATAGAATATAATGTATTTCTTTTCATTTTTATGTAAATATGGTACAAGATTTTCCTATTTAAATCAGTGTGAAAAACGAGTTAGTAGTAAACTAAAAGTGATCAAAAATAGTCTGATTATATTAGGCTACATACCAAAAATGTGTGATGCAATTACATTCCTAATTACAATTTTTGTCATGTAATTTGGTTTACAATTTGTAAGTAATCTACCCAGCTCTGCTCTCTGTTGATGTGCCTATGGGGTCACCTTTGGCTCGTCACCCAGTAATCGCACTTGCCGGAAACACCTGTTTCAATAACGCCAACATAGTCTTCAGCGCAGATGAAGAGATTTCAGAGTCTAATCTTGGCATTTACTGGCTTTTTTGAACCCGGCCCCTCTGGACAAATGCACAGCGTTCTGCAAACACATGACTTATTGTTTTGCCCCTACTGTAATATGCTTTATGTGTAAACACAGCCCGCAACAGAACCCTGTTTATAGTGTAAATAATCTGCAGGAGACAACTGGAAATGCAAACACCGTCTAAAGCGCTGTTTATTCAATCATAAACTAATCCCGAGAAGCCATGAAGGAAAATTCACTTTCTCTCTAAAATACTCCAAGTCCTTGTTCTCATTTTAACTTTATGAAAGCTAATCAAGCAGAGCAAAGGTGTAAATCGTATTGTGCTTGAATCTAAACTAATAGTATATTAAAATGTGCCGTTTCTGTAATAACTGCCTGGCCTTTTGAGCTAAAGCAGGAATTGTGATGTTCTCATCCTCCATCATGTGAATGATTGCTATTGCTGTCTGGAGTTGTGTTTATGGACTACTATTGTGAAATGCGACCACTAGGGGGAGTTTTGTGCTGTTCTGTCTGCCATTGCAGCAAAACAAATAAACATACTGCTTTTTATGTGTCTCATCTGTATTAATCTGCCTGCAAATCACAACAAGCAGATAATGCTTTTCCATCGTGGCAGTAATAAAACGCTCCGCACACTTGCTGAGGCAGCGTGCCATATCTGAAGGTTAAGGTGTCCTCCACTTCCCGCCTGTGGCGAATAGAGATTTAAATTAACCAGTCATTTTCCCAACAGCTCCTTGATATTAAATGGGGAAAAAATGACGAGGCAAAGAAATGAAAAATCAGAGTTGATATCCGTGAGCAGAATTCCGTTTTGTGGAGCGCAGTGTCACTAAAACCCAAGAACTTCAGGAAAGAAGTCATTTTATCAGCGTGAAATCACATCAAGAAGGCACTCGGCTTCGGTTTACTGTTATTGCTGTCAATATGGAAACAGAGGGGCAGGTCAGTTGGCGAGTTTTCATAAACTGAAACGGGGTCATTTCAGTGCCCGCAGTCGCTTGACCTCTGTTCCCTGCTGGCCTGCTGGGATTTGCGTCAGATTATGGCTTGCAAGGAAACCGCTTTCCTTTACTCCCTCTCTGTTTGTGCCGTGCTGCAGCAGATGCATGCAGCCACTCAGGTTTGCTCTGTCAATGGCAAACCCAGCCCTCTTATAAAGCCTCCGGTAAGAGTCTTAAGCCTAATTTGATTACATCATGATCGAAGTCCTTGTTCTCATTTTAACTTTATGAAAGCTAATCAAGCAGAGCAAAGGTGTAAATCGTATTGTGCTTGAATCTAAACTAATAGTATATTAAAATGTGCCGTTTCTGTAATAACTGCCTGGCCTTTTGAGCTAAAGCAGGAATTGTGATGTTCTCATCCTCCATCATGTGAATGATTGCTATTGCTGTCTGGAGTTGTGTTTATGGACTACTATTGTGAAATGCGACCACTAGGGGGAGTTTTGTGCTGTTCTGTCTGCCTTTGCAGCAAAACAAATAAACATACTGCTTTTTATGTGTCTCATCTGTATTAATCTGCCTGCAAATCACAACAAGCAGATAATGCTTTTCCATCGTGGCAGTAATAAAACGCTCCGCACACTTGCTGAGGCAGCGTGCCATATCTGAAGGTTAAGGTGTCCTCCACTTCCCGCCTGTGGCGAATAGAGATTTAAATTAACCAGTCATTTTCCCAACAGCTCCTTGATATTAAATGGGGAAAAAATGACGAGGCAAAGAAATGAAAAATCAGAGTTGATATCCGTGAGCAGAATTCCGTTTTGTGGAGCGCAGTGTCACTAAAACCCAAGAACTTCAGGAAAGAAGTCATTTTATCAGCGTGAAATCACATCAAGCGGCACTCGGCTTCGGTTTACTGTTATTGCTGTCAATATGGAAACAGAGGGGCAGGTCAGCTGGCGAGTTTTCATAAACTGAAACGGAGTCATTTCAGTGCCCGCAGTCGCTTGACCTCTGTTCCCTGCTGGCCTGCTGGGATTTGTGTCAGATTATGGCTTGCAAGGAAACCGCTTTCCTTTACTCCCTCTCTGTTTGTGCCGTGCTGCAGCAGATGCATGCAGCCACTCAGGTTTGCTCTGTCAATGGCAAACCCAGCCCTCTTATAAAGCCTCCGGTAAGAGTCTTAAGCCTAATTTGATTACATCATGATCGACAGCAGTCGTGTCCGACAGAGTACCGGATGAGATTTGTCCATCCTTGGCTTTAAGCGGTCCAGTGAAACATTGACACAGTGGAAAAATGATGATGAAATGTAGATTTGTCAACACTAAGACCCCATGACTGTATACGTACATCACCTGTCCAAATGTCACACAGATATTTTAGCAAATTTCCCATGTAGCATTACTTTCTCTTGGCCATGTATTTGCCCATACTCTTTTATTTTTATATATTTATAGATTTTTTTTAATTATTATTCTATATTTACTATCTTTACTACTTCCAAAATATCCCATACAACCAGAACTGGATATGACCTGCTGTGTCCCATGATGCAATGCACTGGACTTTACTCTACTCTTTATTTCTAGTGTGACAAATGAGACGGTAATATCAACACATTTAAGCATTTTGTGGATTCATTATTTACTTAAATTATGACCTTTTTTCAGAAAATATTGGCGCAAAAATACAAAATAAAATAATCAATTATAATAATGAATTAATTAATTTATAAAATACACTCTACCATTCAAAAGCATGCGTCGATAAGATTTTTTATTTAAATGTCAGTCTCTTATGCTCACCAAGGCTGCATTTATTCAATCAAAATACAGTAAAAGCTGAAATATTGTGAGAAATAGTATTATAATTTAAAATAACTATTTACTATTTGAATACATTTTCAAATGTAATTTATTCCTGTGATCAAAGCTGAATTTTCAGCATCATTGCTCCAGTCTTCAGTGTCACATGATCATTCAGAAATCATTCTAATATGCTGATTTGCTGCTCAAGAAGCATTTCTTCTTATTATTATTAATGTTTAATACAGTTGCTGTTTGAATGGAAGTGTATGTTGTCATACCTGTACAACTACCTGTACATTAGTTATATATTTTTTTTTTACTATGACTGTCCTATTTTTGCAGTATGCATACAAATATGAATGCAAATTTTCTTGTGCGTGAATTACACTGATTGATGAATTACCCAAATATTTGAATTTGCCCAAATGTGCAGACCACGTACCTCAATGCAATGCATCTGACCAGTGTCACAAGATATCCAGAAACTATTTTAATCTTGTTGGTTCATTATTTATTATTTACTTCATTTACACAAAATTACAGTACAAATACAAAAGAACTGTAAAAGAACTAGAGTACTCTCTAGAAGAATTGACCAAGCAGAGAGTCATGTGACAACAATATAGGCATAGTATACAATGTTTTGAAATATTTATTCAGCATATACTGTTACACATATTGCTTTTTAAAATAAGTTTGTTTGCACTGTATGCACTTTATAAAGTGTGATATGCAGTAAACAGTATGCTAACATTCTTTCCGAACATAGCCAAAGATATCATCCATTTGGTGTAAACCAAAGCTTTTTGTCATTCCAAAACCTCAATGACGAACTAACAATCTAAATTTAATATAGACGTAGTTTAACATAAGCTGCTGTCTGGGATCTCTAAAAGCCCTCTCCACATCTGTGTATGTAATGAGTGATGAGGAGACGCCATGAATAGCATACCTTTCTGGAACACCTGTAGGCTGGGCTCTAATCTAACAGATGGCTCTTCTGATCAGCACTGCTGTTGAATACACTACAGGTTTAATGCTTCTGTAGGTTAAAGTAACTGCTGGATGTTTTCCCAAAGATGTTTTGGCATTTGTGATTCGTGCTTTTACTATTGATCGCGCAACACTATCTGTCGAGATTGTTTGATAACGTTGGATAACTCAATCGATTGCGCACACTCCCAGCTTTCATTAAACTATATATAAGGTGGAACAATGTTGATATGCTGATGCAAAAAAAAAAAAGTATTTGTGCTGCTTCCTGAAACTCTTTCTGAGGGTAAAATGATGCTCAAAACCTCCCCCTCACACATGAGGAGTCAAGAAAGCAAAGCATAATGTAGAGTCAGCTGTCATCATCAAAAAATCAATCTATACACAGCGATCAGGACTTTTCCTTCAGGTTTATTTTTTGATTAATGACGACGGCCACATTCTTTCTTATGACACAGCTACTTAAAGTAAATGGACATGACATACTGATTTGAGATTGAGTTCATAATGTCAAAAGTTTAGGAATTTGGAGAGTCGGGCACAATGCTCAATTACAGTTTATCCATCATTATGGATACATTGAAAACATGTGGTTTTAGAAGTCAATATGCTGCTAATTTCCTCAACACTGAACATATGCTTTTCACTGGCCTCCATTCTGCAGTTGAGTCTGTCTAAGGTACTATTAGGGCCCGTTCACATTGGACTCATCCTTGTGTTCATCTGCACAATTTTTAATGTCTTTGAGCATTTTGTCTAGCTGTTGTTCTGACTGCAGACTCACAAAAAAGGTGGTATATGTCAAGCTTGAATTATTCTGAAGGTAGGAAAATCACCTAGCAAGTAAAGAGGACATGATTGTATTCATTTTTAAATGGACCTTAATAAGCGTGTTAATTTGCTAATTAATGGCATCTATCTTTGAAGGTAACTCAATCCTCAACACAAGTGTACGGTAATACAAGAATGCATGTTAAGCAATAGTTCACTCAGACATGAAATTTTGTCCAGAAGTGACGATTTAAAGTTAAAACGCCTTTAATGATGGATTTATTTCTTCCAAACAAACAACTTTTCACTTCACCATATGTTAACTGATGGACTGGAGTGGTGTGGATTATTGTGATGTTTTTATCAGCTGTTTGGACTCTCATTCTGACGGCACCCATTCACTGCAGAGGATCCATTGGTGAGCGAGTGATGTAATGTTACATTTCTCCAAATCTGATGAAGAAACTCATCAACATCTTGGATGGCCTGAGGGTGTGTACATTTTCGGGTGAATAATTCCTTTAAAGGGATAGCTCACCCAAAAAACAAAAATTCTGTCATGATTTAAGAAAATATCTTTAAAAAGACATTTTAAAGAACGAAAATTGTATTTTGTCCGTATTATAAAAGTCAATGGCGTCCAAAAACACTTAAAGGGTTAGTTCACCCAAAAATGAAAACTAGCCCATGTTTTACTCACCCTCAAGTCATCCTAGGTTTATATGACTTTCTTCTTTCAGACAAATCCAATCAGAGTTATATTAAGAATTATCCTCTTTCAAGCTTTATAATGGCATGGGCGGGTGTTTTTGTTAAACAGTCCAAAAGTAGTCAAATAAAGCGCATCCATCCATATTAAAACGTGCCTCACACGGCACTCCGGGGGTAAATAAAGGCCTCCTGTATAGCGAATCCATTTGTTTGTCAAAAAAATATTTAAAACGATATAAACAGTTTTGGGTAACTTATGTGCGTTCATGAGAGACTGCCTTTCCGGAGGATGACGTAGAGCATAGGACATGTGCGTGTGAGTCTCGAGAAAATCTACGTTTATTAACAGGAGCAGGAAAGGAAGCAAAGTGTCCTTACTTTACTAAAGGAAACCAGTCTCCACTTGGCTTATATCGAAATCCTCTGACATTTTTCTTTACAAATTCTCATTTTGTGCTTCTAATTCGTGACTGGCGTTTTGTTATGTTCTCTCCGTCGCGCTTCCACGTTCGTCACTAATCAATGGTGCTTACGCTACACATATGTCCTACGTCATCCGCCGGAACGGCTTCTGCCTACGACAGTTAGCAGAAGTGAGAAAAGGGTGTTTATATAGTTTTAAATATGGATATTTGTCTTTCAAAAATGCATGGATTCGCTACAGGAGACCGTAACAAAGTTCGTAGTTCGGGAAGAGGGAGGCGGGAACCGGCGAACGCTGAAAGAAAACTTTAATAAAATAAACAAGCACAAAATAGCGTGACAGCCCCTCGCGGACGACTGTCGCACACAAACAGAACCAAAACACAAAATAAAATCCAGACCTGGTCCTCTCTCGTCCAACACTGTCGTCACTCCTCCTTTTATCCTTCCGGAGCTCCTCCGTGGGACTCGAGACCGGTGAGTGGCGCAGGTGTCGCGCATTAGAATTTCCTCCACCGGCCTTGCTCCGTTCGCACATTTTATTATGGATGCGCACACTTTATTTGACTACTTTTGGACTGTTGAACAAAAACACCCGCCCATGCCATTATAAAGCTTGAAAGAGGATAATTTTTAATATAACTCTGATTGGATTTGTCTGAAAGAAGAAAGTCATGTACACACAGGATGCCTTGAGGGTGAGTAAAACATGAACTAATTTTCATTTTTGGGTGAACTAACCCTTTCAAATTTGTCCTTCATGTTTCACAGAAGAAAGTAAGTTGTACAAGTTTGGAATGACATGAGAAGGAATAAATAATGACTGAATTTTTGGGTGAACTATCCCTTTAAAATTTATATTTTCTTCCATATTGTGACATACATTTCAGTGAAATGGTTTATCAGAAAAGAAAAAGTAGGGTGGGACTTGGTTCAATGCATCAGTTGTTGATTTGATTTTTTGTGATGTGGGCGTTGCACTCAAATCTGAAGGAAGATGTTAAAGTGAGTAAATAAGTCACTTCAAATTAAATAAATCTTGCATACATCACCAGAGAGAAGTCTGTCATTTCACTGGAAGGTCCAGTCATGACATTGTGATTAAACATTACGTAGTCTGAACATTTAGAAAATGAAACATATGCACAGATGAACTGTCTATAATAAGATCTATAATATGCATTTAGAAAATAGGTATAGAATAGATCTATTTCGTGCAGACTTCAAGTATGTACCTTTGCGCTACACGTTGCTTATGCATTCATGTCTGCTTTGCACATACGTGTTATGAATTACATGCATTCAATACTGCAGCCTTCAAGATACAGCCAAGGTTTAGATGCTCCGATCCAGATATCCAGGCTTTCACTCCAGAATTGATGCACTCGTGCGGAGGAGGTGTGTTTTCCGTGTCCCTGGCGTGCTGTGTGTGTGCGCGTGTGTGTGTCAGTGGAGAGCGTGATGTTCTCATCAGAGTTGAGTTCTTAATCCCAGGAGATGGAGCGAAGCAAAGTGTCCTTACTTTACTAAAGGAAACCAGTCTCCACTTGGCTTATATCGAAATCCTCTGACATTTTTCTTTACAAATTCTCATTTTGTGCTTCTAATTCGTGACTGGCGTTTTGTTATGTTCTCTCCGTCGCGCTTCCACGTTCGTCACTAATCAATGGTGCTTACGCTACACATATGTCCTACGTCATCCGCCGGAACGGCTTCTGCCTACGACAGTTAGCAGAAGTGAGAAAAGGGTGTTTATATAGTTTTAAATATGGATATTTGTCTTTCAAAAATGCATGGATTCGCTACAGGAGACCGTAACAAAGTTCGTAGTTCGGGAAGAGGGAGGCGGGAACCGGCGAACGCTGAAAGAAAACTTTAATAAAATAAACAAGCACAAAATAGCGTGACAGCCCCTCGCGGACGACTGTCGCACACAAACAGAACCAAAACACAAAATAAAATCCAGACCTGGTCCTCTCTCGTCCAACACTGTCGTCACTCCTCCTTTTATCCTTCCGGAGCTCCTCCGTGGGACTCGAGACCGGTGAGTGGCGCAGGTGTCGCGCATTAGAATTTCCTCCACCGGCCTTGCTCCGTTCGCACATTTTATTATGGTTGCGCACACTTTATTTGACTACTTTTGGACTGTTGAACAAAAACACCCGCCCATGCCATTATAAAGCTTGAAAGAGGATAATTTTTAATATAACTCTGATTGGATTTGTCTGAAAGAAGAAAGTCATGTACACACAGGATGCCTTGAGGGTGAGTAAAACATGAACTAATTTTCATTTTTGGGTGAACTAACCCTTTCAAATTTGTCCTTCATGTTTCACAGAAGAAAGTAAGTTGTACAAGTTTGGAATGACATGAGAAGGAATAAATAATGACTGAATTTTTGGGTGAACTATCCCTTTAAAATTTATATTTTCTTCCATATTGTGACATACATTTCAGTGAAATGGTTTATCAGAAAAGAAAAAGTAGGGTGGGACTTGGTTCAATGCATCAGTTGTTGATTTGATTTTTTGTGATGTGGGCGTTGCACTCAAATCTGAAGGAAGATGTTAAAGTGAGTAAATAAGTCACTTCAAATTAAATAAATCTTGCATACATCACCAGAGAGAAGTCTGTCATTTCACTGGAAGGTCCAGTCATGACATTGTGATTAAACATTACGTAGTCTGAACATTTAGAAAATGAAACATATGCACAGATGAACTGTCTATAATAAGATCTATAATATGCATTTAGAAAATAGGTATAGAATAGATCTATTTCGTGCAGACTTCAAGTATGTACCTTTGCGCTACACGTTGCTTATGCATTCATGTCTGCTTTGCACATACGTGTTATGAATTACATGCATTCAATACTGCAGCCTTCAAGATACAGCCAAGGTTTAGATGCTCCGATCCAGATATCCAGGCTTTCACTCCAGAATTGATGCACTCGTGCGGAGGAGGTGTGTTTTCCGTGTCCCTGGCGTGCTGTGTGTGTGCGCGTGTGTGTGTCAGTGGAGAGCGTGATGTTCTCATCAGAGTTGAGTTCTTAATCCCAGGAGATGGAGCTGCCCATCCCCACGAGCTGAATAATGGATGCCCGCTTCATCAGTCCAGCAATCCACAGCTCACCAAAGGCAGGACAGGACTGTCTTCCTGTGCTTTCCACGCTCACAGGTCATAGCTAGGGAATACCCTGATGGTGCAAACCCACTCCCTGGTGCACCGATGTCCTGTGCTTTGCATGATGTGTTATGGTTGAATTCAAATCAGCTGCTACACTGTAAAAATGTAATTTTAATAAGTTGACTAATCAAAATGCAATACTCCTTTTCCATATTTCGAAACCTCCATCTCTGGCCTCTAATCTGATAAGCAAGCAGGCAGATGTTTATCCTGCTTAATTCATCCTCTCAGCTGATGCACGGTGTAATCCCACAGAGCGTATCCCGCCGTGACATCAGACACCGGGTCACGTCATGTGCTGTGTGCAAGGATATAGCAAGGATGATTTCTTTTTCCGTCCCGTGAGCAAGCGTAGCTCGTAACGTTGTTATGACAGCACAGCCTCCAGCAACAGAGCGTTTGCTTGGTCATTAATGTGTTCAGGTCCTGTTTTTTGGCCTCTTTCACTTCCACGACCTGTTTATCACCCGTATGCCCTTCATGCTAAAGTCAACCAGCAGATCACGTAGTTAATTCAAAGCAAACTATTAACAAAATAATGAATGCTGTTATCAGGATAAAGGTGAGCTCGTAGCTGCCAGCGCAATCTGTAAATGATTATCTCCCAGATAAGACTGCTGTGACCTCTGGATATTAAACATGTAAATATGCTATTTTTCACTTATTGTAGTAGTAGTAGTAGTATGGGGAGATTTGGGGCATGTATAACAGTAACTATAAGATCTGGTGTCAAAAGTCCAGTTTCACAAATTGTTCAAATGATGCTGGTTTCAAACACCTGGGTCTTAAAATTAAAATCATTTGTGAATTCTGTCCTATAAATTAAAGTTGTTACATGTAATTTTATACACAAGCTAATTATATTATCTGTAGGCTGAAACAATTGTTTGATATCTCTGTTACCTACATTTGTTTCACTGGTTAAAATAGGCTGAAAAGCAAATAGGGTGTAGACAAGTTCTATTGTGACAACTTACCACAAATGGTGTGTCATCATGCCCTGCTATTGCGTTAAATAGATAGTTCATCCAAAAATGAATATTCTGTCATCATTTACACACCCTCATGTCTTTCCAAACTGGTTGTTGATTTTCACCAAAATGTTATAAACACTGATCAATGCACAGACATACAGTAGAGCACATCAAATATGGTAAACATAAACTCAGATGTGTAAGAACCAATGAGATTTGTTCTCGCATGTCAAGAACGTTTGAGCTTCTATTAACTTGTATGTGTGTTGATCAGTGTTTTTAATGTGAATACAAGCCTAAATTAAATCTATTACACAGCTCAGTGGAATACTTCTGACTGGTCAGTCGTGCTTTTTTGAGGTGTGTTATTCCCCAATAATAACTGTCATCATTAGCAGCCCGAATAGCACACACTCGTACGGGTATTTGAGGCTGGTCTATAGTTTCATTCATATAGTTTAATAGTAAGACTGCAGTAATATTGTTGAAGTGCTCGTCTTGTTGCCAGAACAATTGTTTTGTACCCTGTAAAGGATTTAAAAGAAACTGAACATTGTTTTACAACATTATTACCTGTAATCTATAGATTGAGTCAAGGATGATGTCTGGTTCACAAATGAATCATTTTTTGAACTGGTTATTTTTGGTGAAATAGTTGAACCAGTTCACCAAATCGGACTGAATTGTCTGAAACAGTTCACAGGTTGAGGAGCACAGATCTACAAGTTACTCAATCAAAACTCACTTTCATTTAAATAATGTTTAGGTTCTTGCACAGACCAATCATTTTGCTTCATAAGACATCTATATATCGTCAAGAGCCATGGGTATTAATTTTGTGTTCCTTGATATTGTGTTCCTTTTATTTTCAAATATGGGCAGTCGCTGACTTGCATTTTATGAATCAGCAAGGACCACGGTTTCAGCTAAAAATCTTCTTTACCGTTCTACTGAAGGAAGAAAGTCAGCTGTATCTTGGATGGCTTGAGAGTGCATAATTTAACAGCAAATTTTCATTTTGGGGTGAACTATCCCTTTAAATCATCTTTCTCTCAGTAGCTTTTCCTTTTAGACTTCATTTTTTGAACTGGTTATTTTTGGTGAAATAGTTGAACCAGTTCACCAAATCGGACTGAATTGTCTGAAACAGTTCACAGGTTGAGGAGCACAGATCTACAAGTTACTCAATCAAAACTCACTTTCATTTAAATAATGTTTAGGTTCTTGCACAGACCAATCATTTTGCTTCATAAGACATCTATATATCGTCAAGAGCCATGGGTATTAATTTTGTGTTCCTTGATATTGTGTTCCTTTTATTTTCAAATATGGGCAGTCGCTGACTTGCATTTTATGAATCAGCAAGGACCACGGTTTCAGCTAAAAAATCTTCTTTACCGTTCTACTGAAGGAAGAAAGTCAGCTGTATCTTGGATGGCTTGAGAGTGCATAATTTAACAGCAAATTTTAATTTTGGGGTGAACTATCCCTTTAAATCATCTTTCTCTCAGTAGCTTTTCCTTTTAGACTTAAATGTAAGTACGTGAACAGAAATGAAAATTAAACCCACCAAAAAACATTCACTAGAGTAAAAAGTGTGTGACAACTAGTCCTAGTCTCCTTTATATACTGTAACGTCATTCCAAAGTTCTGCAGAAGATTGACAAACACAGCCAAACCCTTTTACTACAATGAGCTTAGGTAAATAAATCCCTCTTTGACTGTAAACGCCCCTGTCATAAATGTCTTAGCTTTGATAGTACTAGACTGCCCCACCCAAACGTCTGATCAGCGTGAGCACGACGCTGCTCCTGTTTACATTTCAATTTCACATTCTTAAAAAGATCCCAGACAGGACATGTAATGCTGGTTTTATTTCGAGGACCGATTTTACTGCTCTTTAGGGCTATGCTAGTTAAGTGTTTCCTGCACATGTGCATGTTTGTGCGCTGGCTATTTCAGCTGACTGCATTGATGCAGTGACCTCTGTGTCCTGGACCGGAACTGTGCTGCTCAATAATACATCAGCATGCTCTTATGAGAAATGCAGCAGTTGAGGTAAACCCGGCAGTGTTGGGTTTGGGGTGCATGCATTTTTCAAAGCCCACCTCTTCTTCTGTTTCTTTGCTGCTATTTTTTAAGGCCCTCTTGCGTCTCGCTCCATTAGTCATCAGCGTTTTGGTCTCAGCTAAAGTGAGTCAGTGTAGCCGTACCACCCACATGCCATAAAAACACACACACATTCACGTACATATCCGTGTTTAATCACTACAGAGGATAAAGACAAAGAAATAGTCACTCCTTTATTGGATATAGTTGCATAATTCACTGTGAAAACCATTAGATATGCTTGAAGTGTTTGTCTTCATACAAATCATTCATACTACAAACTACCAGACTATGATGTTTTCCCCTTGATTCAGTTATGTTGGATTATGCGTCACTCAGCAGGAAGCAATGTGTGTAAATATGTAAAAACGTACGTTACTATTGATATATGGCATGTCTGAGTGCCATAGTGTATATAAGCTGTTTTTTTAAATAATTCTTTTAAAATTTATATTTATAGAAAGAGAGAGAGAGTGAGAAAAGTCCAAGGACAACTTTCAGTCAGATTAATAAATATCAGTACTGAAAATGTTTTAATGTTTTTGAAAGAAGTATGCTGCAATTATTTGTTCAAAACAAAGCAATAAAAATAGCAGCACTGTGAAATATTATTACAATTTAAAATAACGTCTCGGTTACGTATGGTAACCCTCGTTCCCTGAAGAAGGGAAAGGAGACGTCACGTCGGATGACCGACGAATTGGGATCCGACGTGACGTCGGGAGTGACCGACTGAAAGGGAACTAAATCATTTCTGTGATGGCAAAGCTGAATTTTTCAGCCATTCAGTCTTTAGTATGGAAGCCTGTTTCCTCCTTGGAATAAAATAACAAAAGCAATTGCTACTTTTTATCTCACAATTCAGAGCTAATTTTTCAAATTTTTTACTTACATCTTTCAACTATGTTTTTTCCACCACTAAATTGTCTCGCAATTTAGTTTATATATATTTTAAGTTTATATATTTTCTTTTTTTCTCTAAGAATTGTGAGGAAAAACAGAATTGTGAGATAAAATTCAATTAACTTTTAGATTTTTAATTACATTTAAAAAAAACACTTTATCAAGTAACATTTCTTTTTATTATCATCACCGTTAAAGACAGATGTGCTGCGTAATATTTTTGAGGAAACCTGTGATTTAAAAAAAAAAAAAAGATTCTTTGTTGAATGTAAAGTTAAACAGATTTATTTGAAACAGAAATTGTTTGCAACATTGTCTTTACTGTCTCTTTTTGACTAATTTAATGCATCCTTGCAAAAAAAAATCGTATTGACCTCAAACATTTGAATAGCGTATATTTATAAATAGGCTAAAAGAACATGTGCCTTAGTTCATTTCTTTGCTTCAGTGATTCTTGTGACACGGTTGAAGTGTTAATTAAACCTCTGTCGAAGTGGGTTTCTGTGTGTATGCAATCAGAATGGCCCTTCAGCAAGCGTTCCCTCCTGATTTACAGGTGCATGGCGTGTGCTGTGTCTAATGAGAAGCCTTCAGCCAGGTGTTGAGGTGGCTGGGGTTGCCTGGGCTACGCTGTGCATCTCGCTGAGCTAGCTGGAAGCGTCGAGCGCTGAGCTAATGCAGGGACACTCTGTTCAGACAGGAACAGTTCCACAGGGAGGCCAAGGGGAAATATAGAGATGCTGCCTCCCTCTCTCTCACTTAGTCTTCTAGAATATACTTTTCAGCCACAGTCTGTCTGGCTCATCATCGCTCCTGCTGTTCACTCCGCAGAGTCAAAGTATTGAATCTAGCAGGTTGAAAACTTGGAGGAGTGTTAACAAGATGCTGCCTTTGAGTTTTTTCAGCAGCTGGACTCTTGCAGCGAGCCATACCTGAATGATTTTATCACATATGAGAAATATCTATAGACTGTGGGTTCATTTGCTGTTTTTTAGATGTCAGTATAGTGCCATTGTGCAATGACCTCTGAGCGAGGTCATTGCACTCTTTTTTTTTTATGAATTGCGATCTTAAGCAAGCACATACATTTTTGTTTGCTTATTTGTTTATGGCATGAAATTTCTATTTATTTAGTAGATTTTTCATCCAGTAGTTTTATGCAATATTGCATAAAACTATTAAAGATCTTTTTTTTTTTTAAATACAGATTAACTCAAATATAAATATTAGATTAAAAAACTTAAACATAAATAAAACTGTGAAATGTTGCCTTGGCAACTAATTAAAATAAAATAAATTTAAGTTAAATTACCTAAATTACTAAAACTGAAATAAAAATAAATCTATAAAACAATAAAAATGACAAAAGCACATGAAATTATTTAACTAAAATTCAAATGAATTTTTTTTTAAAAACTATATATAAAAAGATAATTAAAAATATTATTAAATGCTATAATAGTACATAAATATTAATAAAATTATACTAATTCACATTAAAACACATGAATGGAAGCCTAGCTACTCTGAAGAGCAAAGGACACACACAAGGACATTTGATTCAGCTTTAGAAAGAATCGTAAAGTAAATCACGAATGGTGCAAAAATACATTTGTTTCATATATTGGTGTACATTTGGGCCTCAAAAGCCTTAGAACAGTGGCAACAGAAAGGGAGAATAGATCATGTTAAAAGGTTTTTTAAATTTTATATTTCTTCTTTCCAACCAGAATGTGATATGAACCTCATTTAAAAGGCCATGTGAACAACCACTAAGAACTCAAATCAGAATTGCACGCTGGTTTGCGGTGTGAATGTAGCCGGTGTTACGCTCTGGCTGTCTCTTGTGTTTTGCTCTCATCACTTTAAACATTCACGGCTACACACATGTTTGCAGAGCTGTTCTGCAAACATACATGCAGTAGAGATGCAGCTGGTTCCCTGATCTGCAGTACTGAATGATTCAAGGTCTGAATCCGCTGTCATCCCCTGAAACCGCATCTCTCTCGCTCTCACACAATCAGCTCTCCTGCTCTTTTTCCCGGCACGTCACTCACTCACTCCTTTCCCTTTCTCTGTTGCGCTGTTTGTGGGACATTGATGTTACATGGGTTATTTCTGGAACTGAGGTTCACCTTTGAGAGTTGTATTTCCTCCATACCGGAGAGAGCACACAGATCCATTCCTCCTTTGTGACAGGCAGCTATTTCTAGAGCAGATCACATGACATGACAATAGGCATGCATGCACATCCCTGCTGACACCACCCCCCCTTCTGCTCTCTGAGTACTAACAGCCAGACTGGAGCCAAACTACATGCACTTGAGTGTGTTTAAACTTTAAACAGAACCAGAAGCGTTAAGACGCACACGCCCAGCTGCTTGGACCGCCCCCCCCCCCCCCCCCATTCTGCTCTCTGTGTACTAACAGCCAGACTGGAGCCAAACTGCATGCACTTGAGTGTGTTTAAACTTTAAACAGAACCTGAAGCGAGAGACGTGCACGCTCACCAAACACCCAGCTGCTTGGACCGCTCTATTCTTGTTGTGTTAAATGCACCGAGTGTTTTCCACCCTCCACATGCGTGCGATCGAGAGAGATGCATGAGTCGCATTAACTCTGGGAGCTCCTCACATTACTAGCAGCACGTTGCTTTATGAGCTAATCTAATGGAGCTGCATCTGTTGGTTACACCTGCTGTGTGCATGTGTTTTCCATGCTCTTTGTTTTTTGTTCTTCTCTGTTCACAGGCGAGAGAGACAAGCGAAAGTAAACAATTGAAATCTCTGGTCGAACTGTCCGTGTCGGATCATGTGATGCACTGCTTCATCTTTGCACCAAGATGGGACCCCCGTGAGGTCCTCGTATCAACCCAACACAAGCACAGCTGCTTCAGACGGGCTTTACCCACACACCAGCATGGGTTTGTTACACCTGCAAAGGGTTAAAGACCATGTGAGGTCTGTTTTCCGCTCCATCATCCCTGTGTACATTTTAAACAAACAATACTGGATTTAACCTTTACATGCCGTTGTGATAACAAGCGAGAGTGGAGGGGGAGTGGCTGGGGGGCGTGGCCACAGAGCCTCAGCGAGAGGACATTACGCTCTTGTTTTGAATTCCTCCGATACAACTGTCCAAATATCCCGGGAAGTTGGCGAATGGTTCTGGTTAGTCACGTGGTTTGTAGGAAAAGTACAGCTGTGGGCCAGAGGAAATATAGAATTTCAGGTTTCATAAAGATCTATCTGCTTTAAAAAAAACTGGTGACATTTTAGGAGTAAGATTTGTTAACATTTGTTAATGCATTAGGTATCATGAACTAACAATAAAGATATGTCATGACCCTGGACCACAAAACCAGTCATAAGGGTCATTTTTCTAAATAAAGCTGAGTAAATAAGCTTTCCATTGATGTATGGTTTGTTAGGATAGGACAATATTTGGCCGAGATACAACTATTTGAATATCTGGAATCTGAGGGTGCAAAAAAATCTAAATATTGAGAAAATCACCTTTAAATTTGACCAAATGAAGTTCTTAGCAATGCATATTACTAATCAAAAATTAAGTTTTGATATATTTACAATAGGAAATGTACTAAATATCTTCATGGAACATGATCTTTACTAAATATCCTAATGATTTTTGGCATAAATTACAAAATCAATCATTTTGACCCATACAATGTATTTTTGGCTATTGCTACAAATATACCCCAGAGACTTAAGGTTTTGTGGTTCCCTTTTTACAGTGTAATTACACAAATTAGTAATTGATTCATATAAATAACATACTAGTATAAGACATTGCACATAATTTACACATAAATCACACATAAATTAATTTTATTACATTTTGATTTGGATACTATATACTATACTACTACATATTGTTTAGATATTATCAATGGCTACTTTTTTGTCTTTATCTGTTTTTTGTTAAATTTTGTTGTTGTTGTTTCTTGAAACATTGATTTAAAGTGTCAGTTATTGCATTATTATTTCAGTTAAACCTATAAAACCCCTTTGTTACCCCAAACTACATATAAAAGCTTTATCAGTGGCATAAAAGTAACCAATGCTGCTACTTAATCCTTTGCTGCTCATTAAGGTGTGAACTTCCTCTTTAACTAACGTGACGCTCTGCCCTCTATGACGCTGCTCACATTAAGCGCTGTTGGAAGTGAATGAATTGATTCAGCATTTCGACAGGATGCATTTAACTCGACAAAGCGGTCTAATAAAGGATGTATTGATCTCGTGAATT
>NW_015505429.1:1222071-1276041 GCF_001515645.1 Sinocyclocheilus grahami | reverse complement strand
CAAATATTCTTTAATTGGATGTTAAAGTTTATATGGGAATATTACATGACACACTGATCCTTTAACAATGCATTGGCGCAAAAACACACACCTTTTGGACAAATTTGCCACAAATACTGCCTAAACAAAATACTGATTAAATTGGCCTTTGAACTTAGCTTTATTGTATGGCAAAAAAAAGTGTTACCTTTCCAAAGCACTGACAGAGCGCACTGATCTAATGGCATTGTTGAGTGCTCCAAATGCAAACTTTGCATGCAACAATCAGGCAGCAACTGACAGCACTCTGATCTAGTGGCTTACAGGCATCGTCAGATTGACAGTACCCTAGCCCAATAATGTGGGGGCAGTCATATTTCAGGGTGACCGTGCCACTCTTTATCACAACCCTGCTAAAAGTGCCAGTACGTGCGCTCATTGGCGCCCCTTCAGCTGGTGGCGCCCTAGGCGACCGCCCAGCTCGCCTATGCCTAGAAACGGCCCTGGGGATAGGGTTTGGCTAGTTGCTTGCAATGAATTTGTGCATAAATACATGTAATGCATAACAAGGACATATTGAAATAAAGTGTTACCAATAATCCAGATAATAATATGTAACGGTAACATTTTATTTTAAGGTCCAATTCTCACTTTTAACTAGCATGCATGTTACTAACATATTGGCTGTTTATTAGTATGAATAAAGCACATATTAATGCCTTATTCTGCATGACCATATTTTAGATTCCTTAATCCTACCCCATACTGTACCTAAACTTAACAAATTCCTTACTATTAATAAACAACAAATTAGTTGATTATTAAGGCAAAAGTCATAGATAATAGTTAGTTAATAGTGACAACTGAGCCTTAGAATAAAGTGTGGCCTAATGTTAAAAATAACATCAAACAACTTGATTTATATTTCTATGATAAATGAAAATGTATGAGCATGTAGTATGTAACCTAGATTAATAAAAGATGTGAATGTATTGTTCATTGTTCTTTCTGTTGTTTATGATACTTAATGCAGTAATGTTAACAAATTAATGTTGAAAAAAAAGAGTTATTTCACAATAAAGGGGTGTTAGTTATATGTAAATATCATTAAACTATGCACTTTTGATAATGCCCGAGAAACATATTGGCGAGAAAATAAAATCTAGTTCACATGTTCTGTGCTCTTAGTTTTGATTCCCCTGTGTTTACACTGCTTACAATAGTGCTTTTACAAATCACCTGCTTTAGTGCATCAGAATGCATGATGATTGCTTCAGAAGTGCGCTGAATAAGGGTCTGAGCAGCCTTGAAACGGCCTTGCCGTGTAATTAGATGGAAGCTTATCATCTCCCCTTGTATCCCACTCCCTATGTGACAGTGCACAGCCATTGATCTGTGGGCTGCTGCTCCATTGACCTAAACGAGAGTCTCTCTCAGTGCTTTCCTTGGGGAGAAACAGAGGAGCCACTTCAGGAAAGGAGAGAGTTGTTCCGATTCAAGACACTGCTGAAATGGGACAGCCACATGTGACCCAGGAAGCAGGACGACGCTCTAATGTAAATGGTGCTTGGAGGTCACCCTTTCTGAGCAGCTGACTCTGAGACATGGAGCGACACCTCAGGAATGTTGGGCCATTCGTGCGGAACTAACCTTCTACTTGTGGCAGTTGTCCTTGAGTAATGAAAGTGTTTTGAGCTTGGGTTGCTGACAGATGCTTTTTTCCTGTGCCGTAGGACCAAGCAGGCTGACCTTTGAGCTACCTCAGCCAGGGCGGATTACTAAATGAACAAAAACCAACACGCGCTTTCTTAAATCTCAATTTGATCCTTTTTGAACTGAGAGAATCTGACAGTTGTTATTTGGAGCTGCCGTAAAAAAAATGTGAGTGCAGTTACTGTGAGACCAATCCCTCATCTGGAACAGAGCTCAGAGGTCAACAGAGTTTCAAACAATGCACCTTTCCTCTCAGTACCTTTACAGGTGTCCATTAGCTCCAGACTTCCATGTGAAATGATTTCTTAATCGGACACTCTCTGAGGTATTCATCCAGAAAGCAGTAAAGCATTAGTGAATAATGATCTGCGGATAAAAGGAATTAGAGCAGCATCTTGGAATCATTTCATGCACTCCACTTTCTTTTGTAGACAATAGCCAACAGGGTTTTATGACTTTATTTCTCTTTGTGATGTATGCAGCGTTTCCTCAGTGCCTCAACACTTATCACTAGGTTGATTTAGTCAGGATAGATAAGATAATGAATGCAAACATTCCAAGTCACAGAGGTTGTACGGTGTGGAGGACAGCGGAGAACTTGGCAGTCTTCAATATCACAGGACTTGCGCCGAATGAACGCTGTCCTTGGATCCCCTCAGAGGAATAATAAATAAATGACGATGCCACGCCAGTCACCCTAGTATTCATTCAAATAACAAAAAAAGGGAGAGAGGAAAAAGAGACAAGGAGAAAGATGCAATTCAACTGTAGACATACCGTAAAATGGTTTGAATTATGCATACAATAGTTTGACAATAGAAGCTGTTCCAAGATGCTTTCTTATGGGTCATTTTTAAGCATTGCACATATTCTTTGTGGAAAAGGCAATCCCAGAATGCAATGTGAAAAAAAATACATTTATATATTTAAAAAAATAATAATGGTTTGATAATCATTATTTTGTTAACTATAATGTATGAACTCATTCAAAAGAAAAGTATCGATAAAAACAACATTATAAGCAAATATTTTCTTTTGCTATATTTTTTATGCTTAGAGTATTGCCATTAGCTTAGCAACTATAAATCAGGATGCTTTTCTGTTTCTGTGTCTAAACCTGTAGTATTTGAGAGTAAAATAAATCACATTAGCTGCATTTGCATTTGTTGTTCAGAGCCTGAAATAAATATACATACAGCATCTTGCACGGAAAAACACAAAAGTGAAGAAGAATGATGGCATGCACAGACAGTTGACTTTTTGTGTGTTGTTCTGTTCCTTTGATTCTCATTTTTGCTTTCCCTTGTTTTCTTGCAGATATCTGGGACATCACAAAGCTTGACTAGTGAAAGGTGATGTAAACACAGTCTTTACTGGTACACATGCTCTTTACCCTTTGGTCTCTTTCAAATGCTGTTTTATACTTATTTTATCATTTCTAAGAATGCGTACTGCTTTGAGATTTGATAAGTATTCAATTACACTGCAGATAAACTCCAGTTTTACAGTTCTTGAAAAAGGATGGGCCGGATTCTCGATCACAGTGACCAGAGGTCAACTAACCTGCTTAAAGACAAGTCTCAAGTACCTCTGTGGGAACAGAAATTGAAAACAATAATGTCTGATAAGATAGACTGTTCTTAATTCGATGTTTAATATCAAATCTGTATTCATCATGTTTCATTGGACCAAAAAGAGAGACCTCTTGACGAGAGAGAGAGACAGGAAGATGATTGTATCTACTATAGTATTAGATGACCATGTCTGCGTTGCAAGGGTGATCTTGCCTAAACCTGCTGCACTTCCTCCTCCTCCACCGATGAATCAGGATTCACTTCCTTGTCTTGTGGGAATGTTTTGTCATAGACCTGTCTCAGCCTGATTGATTCTCACACTCCCCTCAGCAGGGAAAATCCTACTTCCCTTGTATTCTGGCTTGTTGGCTTTGCTTTTATGAAATGGCCAGGTTTTGCTATTGCATTTTTGTGCTAGCTTTGTTTTTGGGTTGCGGATTTTTCAGTGGGTCATGTGCTTTATAATCTTTGTGTAATTGCAAAAGCTCTCATCTCATAGCAGCAGGTCACAAAGAGGTAAGTCTTTGCTTCAATGGGAGTATGCAATGTGCTGTAGGTACATTTTAAGACTAATCTTTATCTGTTTTCTTTCAGTTTTATTAGCATCATTCTTTTCCCCCAACTCTCCTCTCTCTTCTTTCCTCACAACTCATCTTACTTTTCCACCGGCCAAGCCCCCAAACTTTCTGGCCAACTGGAAAGGAGAACAGCAAGGGGTTTAAGGTCAGAGGATGTACCTTAACAGATGACCAAATACACATTAATTACGTTGCGATGGCTGGCGTCCCCTGGGCAGAATGAACCGATCATCCCTCTACCCTTCGGAGCTGTGCTTACATTAAGCAGACTTTGTAAGCTGGTGTTCTGGTCCACCTCCAACAACAGCTGTTAAGAGAGACACAGAGGAAATCAAAGACACTGACATTGCATAAGACGTTTTTCCCCATATGCAGAAACGAGAATAGTGACCCATTCCTAATTGCAGTAGTATTCTCAATGAAGCAAAACATCTATGTTCCACTTAAGGGATAAGCATATACAATGAATCCCAATGGAAAGCCCATCAGTTTGTCGGTTTGATGAGCAATTTTGTCTGCTGGAAGACTGTTCTGTGTTAATAAAGTTTCTGAGGGTACGGCACTTGACAGCATGTGCGCATGTAAGCGGCGTGACCACTAGTCGTGACATCCTGATAAAAGATGAACGGCTTTGTTTTGGCTGTCAAGGATTATCCAAGTCACATGGGACGGTAATGCAGAGACTAAATATAAGTTATAAGATATTTCAAACAGCATGGAGTTGGAGCTCACCCAATGGCCTCAATCAAGTGTCAAAATCTTGTTTCATCATCACAGCAAAAGGGGTTATGAAGGAGCTAGTCGTAGCAGTCAGAAATGTACGGGAGGAAAGATCATCTTTAGGGAAAAGCTAATCTGTGAAGCCTCTTACGTAACAGTTATGACAGTACCCATCCTTGGTCTGAGTTAAATGCTGCAAGTCACGTTTACACGCGATAATCTTCATTGCTGCAAATGCATTGTTGACCTTTCCAGAGATGCTGCTGTCTGCATTTATATTTAGCTCCATTTTCCTGCTTGGTGAGCACAAGGTGGAATGAAGTGAGTTGTAGCTGTTGTATAATCCCTGTATGACTAACCACTGCAGCAAGGATTAGACCAAGAGCATCATTCTGAAAGAAGAAGCCTGCAAACCCAGTCACCACCTAACCGTCCACTTTTTAAATACCATTCACAATCAGACAAATAGCCTTGTGCGTGATTCAATTACCTACGGATTCAGCACCAAGGGAGTGTGCTTTTGTGATAAGACGGTGGGGTTATCGGGGCCTGTGTCTCTTGGCTCCAATGTGGCAGAGAAATGCAGAGAGTCAGTTCCCTCCATCAATCTGCAGTTATACTGTTGGGACTGGCTCAAAGCGACCAAGCATTTGGGTAATCACTGGCTATTGTGTGGAATTAATTTGCATATAGTCCATTTTTGCTAAATGTGTTTGAAAGTGTGAGACTGTGAGTGATGTGATCCTACTGCTCAGTCATGAGCAAAGTGAAATTGGTGTGAATGTCACATGTGGAGAGAAACTCCCTTTGCACTGTTTAGCCTTCCTTCAAGCTCGGCTCTGTTTATGATTCTCCATCATGTAAATGTCAAGATATGCCTATGATATCTCCAGATACGCCCCCGGGCTTCCAAAGATTGCATAAATGTTAAAAACCCATCTTCCTCCCATTCTTGCCTGCTACTCCATCTATCCTCTTTCTGAGGTGACAGTCTATCAAACTCATATAATGTCCTTCAAAAATTACATTATGCATCCTGGTGCTTTATAGAACACTTCAGTGTGGGCTCTCTCATGAGGTGCGCTCATATATGTGTGTGCCTCTGCTTGTATCCAAGAGCTTGCAATTCAAGGTCTTCCTTCTCATTGAACAGGATCCATGTTTATGACTCTGATTGTTAAGCATTTTCCTAATATTTCTAAACGTGGTTGTCACCGAGCTTGTGAAATTGTGCTGTCGGGATTAGAGCCATTTGTCCCTCTTGGTGCTCATGGCCATAAATCAACACGTCTCAGGGGAGGCCGAGTTACGTAGCACTGGGCCGTACAGAGCGAGAATGGAGGAACACTTGACTGCACATTGGTTCCAATACTAATCTGGCCTACTTTGGCTGGGCGGCATCTGGCTGTGTGCGCAGCGTTTCAGCAGGTGGGCTATCAGCACAGACTATAGCTTAACCTTTCCCATGGCCTGATAACACTAGATCCTCCTCAAAACAAAGACCCAGCTGAGACCCAAATCAACCTTGTGTGATGTGACCATTTCAAAATGGCAGGCAGTTAACATGTGCATGTATAAGGATAACATGTATGCCAGTCGATAAAGGCATCTGCCAAATGTCTAATTGTTACAACACTGCCACTAAAACACACTAGCAATCCAGTCCAGAAGGGTCTTGTTCCAGTCACTTGTATCCATTGGAAAGGGAACCCTGGTCTGGGAAATTTCATACTCATTAATTTTTAATTGCTTGGGTGGACAACAGACCAAAGGGAGGCCTTACTAAATAACTCAGATGGCACCTTGTTAGGAGACCGAATCTGTCAGATCCTGATAGGCTAGGATGGGCATCTCTTTTTGGACGCTACCCTGCAGCTGTCCAAAACTGTCAGCAACTCTCAAAAGGACACCAGGCCTAAGATCTTTATCTCAGTAGGCGCGTTTCCAATACAGATTTGCGCAAAACTTTGGCAATATTTTCTGAATGTCGATAAAAAAGTATTGCGAAATGACGGCGTTTCCATTAACCGATGTTATGCGGCTAAAACGTAACCTTTTGCCTCTCGCGATAAGTCATGGCAACGGATTTTGGTGGGATTTTGGCTATATTTATTCAAAGGACGCTTATGCATGTATCTTTACAGAAGCAGCAAAGAGAGCCGCTTCAGAAACGTGTGTGGCGCGGCTGGAATAAACCATAGACTGTATAAAAACATAAACACAAGCATTGAGTGGCCGTAATCAGCTTCAGTGACCGTATCAGAGCCATACTGCACCGCAGACGTGTGCAGTGTAAATTGTCTAAGTATTAATAGTAGGGAAAGTCCCTTATACTGGAGCGCGGCCACTTATGAAGTGTTTCTTGGAGGTTATAGTACATTGAAGAATGGTCATATTACTTTTTACATACGCCATGTGACCTGTAAATGCGAAAAAGCCGTTTCCACTGCAGTTTTGCGAATTAATCCTTTTGCGCATTGCCTGAAAAACCACCTCATGCGAGCGTAAAAACTTTTTTGCGATATATGGCCGTTTTTGTGAAATTGACGCGTTTCCATTAAGCGTATTTTCAATTCGCAATTTCAGTTTGCGCAATTTGAAGGGTAATGGAAACGCGCCTACTGTCACAGTGCTTTCCAGTGGTTTGCAGCAATGGCGTCAACCATTCCTACCCATATTGATGCAAGGCATGGTAATAACTCAGCCGCTGCAACAGCCACCTTCTTTCCTGCAAACGGGCATAAGTGTAAATAGAGCATGTAGGTGGGGAGATGCTGGTTGCTACAAGTTTGGTAAATGCATAATTTACATTGAATTTCGGTTCTTTGCACACAGCCTAGTTCGCAAACACACTACATTAGTGTGAAGGCGTTGATGGGTGTGTCTTTGAAGACTCTTGTAGGTTTAGTGATGGAATGCCACCCATGCAGCAGTGTACACACATGCTGTGATGACTAAGGCTCAGACACTCTCAAACCAATGCACAAGGCCCTGCAGGTCAATCGCCCACAGACCCCAGACAGAAAAAGCCTCTATCCTTTGTCCAATGCAACCCCTTGTTTTGATATGCGCTAGAATAATGGATAATTCCAGATAGATCAGGTCAAAGATAAAAGTGAAGCATTTGGTCTGAGGATTCAAGCTTCTTGAACAAAACTTCCATTTTGGCTTTCACCTATTCCCAGAAGACAGATTTCTAAAACGTCTTGTTTTTCCCCATTCAAATTCAAACACATAATGTGAATTCTGCTAAGGAAGAGATCTATCATTTATTTGTATAAACATATGCTGTAGTAGAGGGTTTTTGTGTGCGCGCGTGTACTCAAGATCAATATACACCACAACAGAGATGTTGCATCGTTTTAAGTCAATATTTCAGACATATTTCACTCAACTAAGGTTTGGTTAGTCAAATACAAGATCATATGGTATTTGTTGTTGCTTTTTCAGGTACTACACCTATGCACAGTGAATGGGTGCTCTATTATTTGTAATATATTTTAGCCATAAATACTAATATCTAAAATTCTAATATAGGCTATATTTATATCCAGGAATATCTGATTATATTTATTTTTTTCAGAATTAAGCTACATGGCAAAAATAATGTTTTTACTGGTTGGTAAGATGTATTTGTATCAATATACTGTAGGTCTCTATATATATATCTCCCACATACATGCACCTACACACTGGTAGTATCTTATGATGTCTACTCCTTATATATTTAAAATGAATATGTATGGAAAAATGTCATCTGCATGGTCAAATTGTTTGTCACCTTTGCTCTTGGGTGTTTTTGTAAGATTAGACCGTTTTCCTTTCAACTTTCACCTGTGCAATCATCCTTGTCTTTTCATCTAACTGACACAGCAAGCATAAGCACTATTCACGGTCAGGCGCCGGCAGTGAAAACGGGAGTCATGTGACGAGCAGGCACGTGTTTGCTTGGGGAAGCCAGTCTCTAATGCAGCCTGCTTTACTCTACTCACTCCTTCTCCTACTATGCACAGAGACAGGAGGAGCTCTGGCCAATCACAGCGTGTTCTGCTTGCATGCTTTGCATATATCTGTTGTGTCCCGGGCATTTCCTCCAATCACGACCCAGCTTTTTTTGAACTATGCCTTGAGTTCAGATTGCTTGTAACTGCTGCATACACAGTGGCACATTCTGCCAGTTAGACTTTACCCTTCAGGATATAATGGTCACATATTTCTTAAGTTAAATGCTCCAGTAGTTCTGAAGTAGGATCAACTTGCTTTTCTGAGGTGCTGAGAACATAATCTTAGCAGTGTTCACATTCCCAATTCAGCAAAAGAAAACAAAAAAATATCAACAATATACAATTTATAAATATTACGTTATGTATTATATGAAGGTATATTATATATGATCAAGTCATTTAAGTTTTGACAAACATTTTGAATATACAGTATATAATATAATATATAATACATGGTGGATCTTCTGTAACTGATACTTAATAGTATTACTGAATCTATTGACAGGACTGAATAAACACTGCATTGTTTGTCTCTAACACTCTGTCAGTGGAGTTTGAAGTGCAACATCAGCTCAGCAGGATGTCTGCTGTGACTTATTTGACCAGCTGATGATCATTCTTCACATACAAGGTGTAAGTACTTGGCCATTTGTTTTCATGGACACAACTGTTAAGATACTAAAATAGCTCAGTCTTGCCAAAATGAAGAGTGTTTGATATTGTCTTCAGAAGTTACACGCTGTCAGGAAACACGCTGGCTTTAGTTGCCTGCATTTTCTTATCCAAGGTTTTTCATTTAAAGCATTTATTTGGATTAAAAAAGACGAACTGATCCCTGCAATGCAGTTTTCCTCTGTTGCATTTACATTTATTCTTAGAAAATTCAAGTAAACAATAATGAGATGAGGAATAAGAAGGCCACTAAACACTAAGATGCAGTCGTAATTGCGAGTATAGAATATATGGCAACACTTTAGTTTAGGGTCCAATTCTCATTATTGCTTATTAGCATGCATATTACTAGCATATTGGCTGTTTATTAGCATTTATTACATCCTTATTCTGCATGATTATGCATATTTTAAATCCCTTAATCCTGACCCATACCTAAACTTAACTATTAATAAGCAGCAAATTAGGAGTTTATTGAGGCAAAAGTCAGTTAATAGTTAATTGTCAGAACTGGTCCCCAAACTAAAGTGTGACCGAATATATTTCACAATTAACATATTGCGTATTAAGTCAATACCACAATAGGCCATTTTCAAAACTTCAGGGCTCTGAAAGTTTCATTCTGAAACTGAACCCAGTGTTCCAACAGTCCTCGGTGCATTAGCAAGTGTGCTCTGATTTGTTTTCTCTCAGAGTTCTGTCCATTCACACAGAAGCCCCCATTAAATCACCTTCCAGCCATAAAGCACAGTGAGAGACACGCATGCACTCAAACACCAGCGACATGCTCTCCCACTGGTGGTAGCAAACAAAAACATGAAAAAAAGCATCATGCATGCTTCAATGTCGGAAAACAATGTGTGAATTCTATTGATTGCTGTCCTTGGACAACTGTAGCTGAAGGCACAATGTTGTTGACCTACATACATCAGGGCATAATCAATGAAATGATATGACTGATGAAACAGACTCTTCTCTTGACTGATAACTCCAACATAGAACGAACTCCTCCAGTCTGACAGCTGTCAGAGACACCCACCAGACGCTCAGGGCTGTCAAATCCCTTCAGTGACCTTTCACACTCTTATGGAAGGTGGGCGTGTTGGCTTAAGTAACAATCGAAGATCCTCTCTAAAAACAGCTCTGAATGTCACTGGAAGTTTTTGATGCAACTGTCGTTCCACTTTAATTCCCTCTACATGTATCTTTTTATTATATACATTTTTTTTGCTTTAAGAATTAGCGCAATCTGTTTATCGATCAAGCATCTAAGGGCATGCATAGGATTTTTTTTATACAGTGTGTTTTCAAAGAGGCAAACTTTCATTCTGACCTCAGACATTCAAACGGCATGCATTTGGTCGATAGCCAGTAGGCAGCACACAGTTCAATAGACTGATGTGACCTTGGGGTAATTTCAGATTCGACTGAGAAATTGTAATGGTCCTTCAACGGCTTGTCAATTTAGAATGCACTGGATTTGCACACCATTCAAACAATTTAAAATCTATAAGTTTTGTCTTCGTGAATCAAATATTGGATGGTTTCTTTAGCAGACTTGCCTCTTCTCTTTACTAACACTCAACTGGTGATTTCTGGGATGCCACTCTGAATGGAATCACTTCAGTTAAGCATCTCGATTCATGATAAAGTACTATGTTACTTGAAACAGTCCAAATCCCCACATCATAGTGAAAGTGAGTGACTGTAGGAAAACTGCACTTGACAAGAGCAGCCAATCAATGCGTCTGCTGATTAGAGAGTAATTACCCTAATTGTTTACATAGATTTTAATGTGCTACTCATATATCCAACTTTATCACCATAACAAGCTTTGATTTTGATCTAGGTCCAGGCCTAAAGTCAGCAGTGCACCTGCTTTTTATCTATCATTATTTTATTTAAATATTGTAGTTCTAGGGTTAGATTTAGACAAGCTACATTTTTCCTCAAGTCAAGTCACCTTTATTTAAATAGCACTTTTAACAATACAGATTGTGTGTCAATAATGCAAAAGGACAATGGATGTCATCATCCAGCTCAGTTCAGTTTAAATAGTATCTGTGCAATCAAGTCGACGATGTCGCTGCCCAACTAAGCAAGCCAGAGGCGACAGCGGCAAGGAACCAAAACTCCATCGATGACAGAATGGAGAAAAAAACCTTGGGAGAAACCAGGTTCGGTCTGGGGGCCAGTTCTCCTCTGACCAGACAAACCCAGCAGTTCAAGTCCAGGCTGCAGCGGAGTCAGATTGTGCAGAGGACTCGTCTGGTTCCTGTGGTCTTGCCCTGGTGGCCATCTAGGAGACAAGGTCTTCACTGGGGATCTCAACATAAAGGGTCAAAAGTAGCACAGTTTTAATACTACTACTACCACTACTACTACGATTAATAATAATATGACAATATTTGCAGTGGCCAGTTGTAATATATAACTTTGATAGGCTTATATAATAATTGATTAAATGCAATAATGGCTAATAAGATGCACATGATTGTTAAATCAAACAAGCACTCAAATAATAAAATATTAGTAATACATTTAAATTATACAAAGTTTTTACTATGATTAACAAAGCTGTCTTTGGAGCTGTCAAACTGTATAAAACTGTAAAGCATAAATATTGGCTGATGTTTAGATTTTGGGCACCATAAGCAGCATGCCCAGAAAATAATGCTCGGTTGTGTTTACTGCATTGTGCATATAAGGAGATACTATAGTAAAGGATGCAACCACATACGCTATTACCTGCACAAAGCATGGACTTTAGACATCATGAACTAGCATCATAAATGAGTCATAGACACTGTAATCCAGACAGCACAAGCAGGTTCAGTTACAGTTGGGAACATGCATCCTGCACCTAGTCTCGACATCCTTTTTCAGCCATCACCAACCTGTGTCTAACCCACCTGCACCTTCAGATAATTCACTTTTTTTCTGCTGTTTTACTTAACCCCGCCATGATTATGATTGGGAAGCACTGAGGCACCTCAGCACACTGCCCTCGGTCGGTTATAGATCCTCACTGCACGCGGGGAGAGGAGTATAGCAGCGCTCTCTGGCTCCTCTCATCTCATTCTCTAGAAGATGGCGGACTGCGCTTCACTGTTAGACGAGGAGCTCTCTTCATTTGTCTTCAATTACTTGACTGAAAACTCCGGCAGCCCGGTAAGCCATGCACCATTTATGATAGAGCAGAAGCGTGGCTGTTTTTCCCCGGGTGTGTTTTTGCACGTTACTGTCTGTGGCGCGATATACTCGCATCGTTTCATCGATGCTGTCAGAGGCTACTGTTTCCGGTTTGAACGACATGCTTCCTGGAAACGGTGTGCAACGGTGTGCAACGGGGTGACATGCGTTTTCTCTTGTTTGGAGGGTGTGTCAAACATGTCAGCCTAATCAGCAGCAACATGTATTAGCGGTATTAAAGAGACAGCTTGCACAATGTTATTAACATCCAAATAAATTCACAAGAGCAAGAATATTGTTTGCACATGTTTATTTACATTAAAGGCAAACTAACTGAAATAATACGAGCACAAGTATAGATCTGGAAAGTCTGTCTAAATATCATTTAGTAATTGCATTGTCTTCTGGTCCATATCCTTTCCTTAGGAAGGTGTGCTAGACACTGATTAATGTAACATAAAAATACTATACATATTTATATATTTTGCTATTGTATTATGGAGTGACACTTTCATAAACTTTTCTATACTGCTCTGATTATATAATGGTAAATGTTACAATAGGTAAACAGTTCTCCATAAAATGTGCTGCACACATCTGGATATTTGGGATGAAGTGTTCTGGAACAGTGTTGTAAATACAACTTAACCACTGATTTGTTGTTGTGTCCTCTTTTGGAAGACCAAACAAAGTAGTTTCGCTTTCACAACGAAAAACACAGCGGCCTAGCGGAAGCCCCGGCTTAGCGTGAGCTGAGGCCTGGCTAGAGTGAGCAGAGGCGGCGGGGTTGAGAACGGCGCAGCCGGCGGATCCGACGAAGGAGCGAGAATAAAAGTAACGCCTTCTTTCTTTGCGTGAACATTTGGGCGGCTTTATGCAGATCTTCCCACATAGTGAGGTAGACATGTGTGGGTGTGTTAGAATGAGCCGTTTTAGGTAGGTGTGGCTGACTCTGAACTTTTATAAAGAATATCTCTTTGGATTTGAGACTTTAGTCTTTGCAACTTTACAGATCTTCTTTATGCACCAAGAGCTTGCAACACTCCAAAGAGAAAGGAAAAATTTAAATTGCATCATATGACCCCTTTAAAAGAGTCTCAAATGAATCTGAGTTTTGAATCAGTAGTCTGATCCACTAAATTGATTCAACCTTTCAACTCACTTACTGGCCAAATAAAAAGACTTGTTAAAATCATTGTTTTATTAACAATTGTGCTTAGTTTTATATCACCAGCAATCTGTGATTACATTTCTGATCTATTCTCTTTCATTTAGATAATGCAAGAACTGTGATGTATTCAGACACGTTGTTTTTCTGAAACTGTGTGTTAAGTTCTTTGTCTTAGATCAGATGCAGCAGAGAAAGCAGGTTTTGAATAGGAAGGGAGCGTACCAATCTTACCATAGCAACGTGACATCAAGGAAGGGCAAGCTTAGACTGGCAGGGACTCACAGTGGGCAAATGGGAACATGTAGGCATCAAAAAACACAAGTCTTTGGCTGATGTAGGTGTGTCCTGCTAGCCTACATTTTAAATATGCTGTAAATATTCTTCATATTCCTTGTCTATTTAGTCATTTTATACTGATTTGGTGGATACTAATTGGTGGTAATGTGGATTATTATGTGATAATAATTAAGAGCGGTTACCAAGCAGCACCTAATGAATATCAGCAGGATTATATGAACCCAGGAGAAAATCTTTAGACCAGCACTCCACTTATAAAGACTATTTTCAACCATCAATAAGCCTTAATTAATTTTGTTTGTATTCTTTCTGATGTAGATGCTGGACTTATGCAGGGTTTCAAAAACACCTTAAAGGGTTACTCCACCCCAAAATGAAAATTTTGTCATTAATCACTTACCCCCATGTCATTCCAAACCTGTAAAAGCTTAGTTCGTCTTCAGAATGCAAATTAAGATATTTTTGATGCATTCTGAGAGCTCTCTGTCCCTCCAATAGACAGCAATGTAATTAACACGATCAACGTCCAGAAACATAGCAAGGAGATCGGTAAAATTTTATGAAGCTACAAGAATACTTTTTGTAAGCAAAGAAAACAAAAATAACGACTTTATTCAACAATTCGTCTCCTCCGCATCACCCTAACGCCATTTTGGAGAGTATCCACTGAACGTAAACAGCGTATGCTGTTCTGTGTCAACCGCACCACACAGATACGTTGTTTTTGTTCAAATCAAAGTGTAAATAATCGTAGAAAACGTTTTACGCAAATTTGTGTTCCAGAGACGAACAAAGCTTTTACGGTTTTGGAACGACATGAGGTTAAGTGATTAATGACAACATTTTCATTTTGGGGTGGAGTAACCCTTTAAACGTGTCATAAAAGTGGTCCATACGTGAGATGCGGTACACGTAAATCTTATAGTCGTACAGTATGGACCACATTTATGATATAATTCATTTGTATCAATAATCTTAAGGGGTCATATGATGCGATTTTTCCTTCTCTTTGGAGTGTTTGTTGCCGCCGCTGCCATGTCGTGAAGGCGCTGTGTTTCGTTGTGAAAGCAAAACTACTTTGTTTGGCCTTCCAAAAGACGATATCCGCTTGCCTGGAGCTGATCCGTGCTGGTCGCTGAGGGAATACATCAACTTCGCGCTGTGGATCGCCGGATCAGCTTTCACTGCGGACAAAGTGGTGTCCAGCCCAGGGTCGTCACATGTGGTTGCCGCCACCCCGCTGGCTGCGCTGTTCTCAAGCCCACCAGCCTCCGCATACTCTAGGCCGCGGCTCACTCTAGGCCAGACCGATGAGCTTTGTAAAAATCGATGCGTTTCAGAAAGGCGGGGCATAGAGGAGAAACAATAATGTACAGTATGTGGAAAATTATGTGTTTTTTTAACCTTAAACCACATAAACACATTTCATTACACCAAATACACAAAATAATGTTATTTTTAGCAGCATCACTTTAAGAGTAATTATGAATAATAAAGCTGTTTTGATGTTTGTCATTTGTTAATTAAGTGTATATATTCTTGGTTAACAGTTATCTGTATTTAAACAACAGGAATGGACCCACATCTGGTCTTTTTCATTTCACTGTGATGATTGAGTAACTAAGTGTAGATGTTTTTGCAGTGTCATACTTTAGTTCCATGTTTTATGTAATGTTAATGCAGACTGCATTCTAGAAGATCCTGTGCAACAGGACTGTGAAACAAATTCATTAGGAATTGCATTCTGTGATGTGCGTTAATAAGCATTTGACAAGCAATTAAAGACTCTCCCAGCAATTAAACAAAAAAGTTTGTTGCTTGGAAGAATCTTTAATTCAGTTGTAAGAGATGGAAGAGCCAACCAAAGTCTGAGAAGGCTATTGACTCCCATGACAGCAACAATACACAGTGTTCCTTCACAGAATGTTCTGACTTGAGACAGTAACCAATCCAAAAGAGCCTGTTCATTGACTCCTGGTCTTTTTGTAATACAGCGAGCACCTGACTCTCTCACCCTCTTGAAAACTTATAAGAAAACTTGAGTTTCACCGGCATCTCCAAACACACACTCCGTGACAATGACCTAATTCAAACCTTTGGTTTGGCAAGCTTTGCCCAGTTTTGACTGCTGTTTTGGAGATTGCCAGTCTTGGGCAATTTCAGCTGTCTGTGTTAGTAGTTGAACTGCGTGATCTTTATACACTGTCCATTTTATTCACCTTTCCATTCTCGCTCTGTGAACTGAACTTAAACTGGTTCTAAGTCTTGTTCTGGTGCCGCAGTAATTATTAGCACTCCACCCTGCTGTTTCACTGTAGTAAAAGAACCTGAACCCATGTCTCCGTCACATTCTGGTTTTTCAACGTGTCAAATGTGGGTACAAAGACTGTTTTGAAACACTAGCATTCCTTTCACTAGTGAGGACTTGCAAATGATTGGATTGTAGACACTCCCAAACAGGTATCAGAAATGTCTAAGGAGTGAGTGTTATGATGTAATTTGGGAAATGTGTGTGAAAACAGGAACACAGCAAAAAACAAAAGAAATCTATCTCTCTCTCTATATATATATATATATATATACAGTATATATATATATATATATTTATATATATTTATATTTTTATATATACACACACATATGTATATATATACACACAGTATATATATATATATACATACACACACAAACATATATATTAGGGCTGTCAAGTTTGTGTTTACATAATATTCGTGTGTGAATTGTGTATATTTGTTTATGTATATATGTATATAAATAAACACATGCATGTATATATTTAAGAAAAAAATTATATTCTTCTTAAATATATACAGTATGTGTTCATTTATATATATATATATATATATATATAAATATATATATGTATGTGTGTGTGTGTATTTATATATACATAATAAATATAAACAATTCACATTCATATATTATGTAAACACAAACTCTTATTTGAATGTGATTATTCATTTCTTCAGCCCTAATATATGTGTGTGTGTGTGTGTGTGTGTGTGTGTGTGTGTGTGCGTGTGTGTTTGTGCCACTAATAAATAAATAATAAATTGTGGAGATGCCACTCCATCTGTGGCTTAGGCAGCCCTTCTCAAACAGACAGAGTGAGATAAACTATGTAAGACAAGCTCTGGATACAGTAGTTGTTCATTGCCACAGGGCAAAATATTAGCAATCGCTAGAGAAAAGTCAGTTTTATTCTATGTCAAACACTTGAATTCTACCCACTATACTGAATGTGTTTCCCCCTTTTCCATTAGCCCTTTCATGTACTTTCACAGTACTCTATGTGCTTTTCAGAGTCTCCCCTGATGCGGTGCAGCTGTGTGTGACCCTATATCTAGACTCGGTGCCTGGACGAAAGCAGGCGTAATCTCAATGGGTTTCATTAGCATTTTCATTACAGTCATTTGAATATTTGCTTTGCCTTTATGATACCACTGCACCAGATTCATGTGGAGGATTTGGTTAGAAGACGTCTATGAGGACCTGACGTCTAGAGGAGGTCAAACCCATGTCATTTTGGAACCTAAGTATGAAATATTAGGTGTTTACCAGATCTAAATGTAGTAATATGAAGTTTACATATTACACATGTCATATTTTCACATCATGGATGAAGCAGAAGTCTGAGTTATTTCTCTCAGGAGGAAGACAAACATTGCTGGAGGTTCATGGGGGAAGTTAACCTGCCCGTGATGGGTTATTGATTTCTTTGAATGTATTTCCCTCAGGTTATTTCACCCAAAGAAAACCGTTCACCCTCAGACGCTCTTTTTGTGACAGGTCTCTAGAAATGTGTTTTCTTCTTTTCTTATAGATCTTCAGGCAGGCTTTGAAGATTTCACAATGCAAAATTTGTGTTGCAGATTCCCAAGCTACATCTCAGATTTTAATGGGAAACTATGCTTTCCTGTCGAAGTCTCTGCTTTAAAGCGGAAATCCGAGTTTTTAAATGCCCACGGACTCTGGCAGCCAACATGATGGCATACAAGAGCCCAATCACATGACACGGGACAGTTGCCAACTGGTGGTAGCTCATATAATCCTGCCTACTTAGAAGTCGGGTCATGGAGGGGTTGTAGTGATGGTCTTTCGTGTGAATTGTACTGCTTTGTTTTGCTGGCGTCACAACAGAATTGTCTTTTGCTTTTGGAGTACGGAAGGGTCGTTAGGATGGGTGAGGCACACTAGAGTGTTTGTTTCTTCAAGACGCATAAGCCGGGAGTGTTGGGGACCTGAAGGAGTTTTCGTTCTCGCCTTCACAGAGCTGTCAACACTGGATGTCTGAATGGACGTAAAGACAACGCTAAAATTATTCTAATGAGCGTCTGTTTAAAAATATACGAGTATAAAAATGTATGTCTAATTGCATGGGCAGGAAGCGTCTGTGTGCAAATGAATGCTAAAAACGACACGCTGTTTTCCAATTGCACTTGACTCGTATAAGTGCATCCTACAATTCCTGACGCCCACCAATTCACAATGACAGAAAGCCTAAAGATGTAAACTCCCACTCGCTTCCACAAATACATCAAGTTGCTCTTAAGGTGACACAGAGCTTTCCCGGATGCAGCATCCGCGGTGCTGGCGGGGCTGTTTTGCTTTCATTACAGTGTGCAACACACATTAATATGTAAAGCCTAACACAGGGGTTTGGTATCAGACACTGCTTTTCTTGCATTAAAAGCACATAGGGAGAAGAGAATAGACATGCACAGTTCACTGCTATCGGTGGAAGGTGCCTGAGGGAGCCATTAGTAGAATGGCTTGGCTGTTAGTGCCAGGGAAGATGTGCCCCAGAGGTCCACCTCAGCTGGGACCGACCGGAACACCGGTTGTACGCAGAGGACGACGACTAGTCAGTGCGGTGACGATTGGAGCTGTGGCTGGGTGTGGTAATCTGCTGATGAGTGGGGTGATATAGTAAAGAGGCCTTGGAGATGAATTACTCACAGGCCATTTCTACTCGCGTGGCACAAAGTCCCACAGGGCTTTCACAACACGACGCTGCTTTGAGTTTGCAACCGCTCTTATCTCTTAAATGAACGCGGGAAAGAGTCCATATTGTTACTACATGTTCAAACACAAGCTGTGAGTTGTAAACAGAGTGAAATAGATGCAGGGCCCTGTGATTTCCGCGATGTGGAAAACGTGGACAGAATCAGGGAATCCAGTCGTAAAAATTTAATTTTAATGTATTAACATGGAATGTCATGGAATTTTCCTAATTTTGGATGAATAAATAAAAAATTTGGTCAGTACACTTAAATCAAACAGCAACATAGACTAGTGTCTGTGAATATTAAGCCTTAAAAAATGCTATTTAAATATGAATCCTGCATGTTCTGTGTGTCTCTGTGTGAATGAATGGCGCAGACATGCGGTTTCATCTGGATTTCTGCAGCCTCAATATATCTGTACATGAACACATAAACATAGTTTCTAGAACTTCTCTGAGCGTCACTTCATGAGAATTTTTACCATCGAGAAAAGCTATCGTCATATATACAAACAGAAACTTAAAGGTCTTCACAGCAACCCGTCAGTTCAGAAACTGTGAAAGAGATATATTATTTAATGTAATGATAGTACTACTACTAATAAAATTAAAACATTATTTTTAAGGAATATTTACCAGAAAAATGATTTAGCTGAAAAATGTAAATGCACAACATAGTATTTCTGAAAAGAAAAAAAAAAAAACGAAATAAAATAATAATAATTGTTTTGTTTTGTTTTTGCGTAAAATCTATTAATTAGGGATGCTTTTGATTATTAAAATATGAATAAAATATAATATATAAAAATATATAATAATTAATAATATATATTAAAATTAATGAAACAATTAAAATGGAATCCAAGTCAGAATTATCTCCTCTCCTAGGTTCACGAAACGGTCGTTCATAAAATGCATTGCTGTTCTGTTGTAAGTAATCTTAAAGATTCCTAAATGCATCTACTTCCGGAAGGCCAAATAAAGTGCTTTTGCTTTCGCCTAGAAACACACAGCGTCTCCCTGACATGCTGCTTCAACACTAACTGCGGTTACTGAAACCACGCCTTCTTTCTTTGCGTGAACATTTGGGCGGCATTACGCAAAGATTTCCACATAGTGAGGTAGATATGTGGGGGAGTGTTAGAACGAGACGTTTTAGGGTGGCGTGGCAGAGTCTAAACTTTGATAAAGAATATTTCTTTGGGTTTGAGACTTTAGTCTTTGCAACTTCAGGGATCTTATCTATGCACAATCAGCTTGTAACACTCCAAAGAGAAAGGAAAACTTGAAATCGCATCATATGACCCCTTTAATTAATTGCTTTTGATTCTTTTAATTTAACCATTAAAAGAGAGTCTAGAAAAAAAGAACAGAATCCAGAAAAATTTTAAAAGGAAAAATGGAATTTGGGGGAAAAAAAATAAAACTGATTTCATAGGGCACTATAGATGCAATGTGAGACCTTTATATGAAGTAACATGGACAGGGAAGTTGACACTTGCTGGTGACCTAATTATCCCATCATGAGCAATCCAGACGACCACTGATTTAGTCTTGTTTGGAAAAATCTCCCCCTGGATGTCCAATCAGGTGAACGAGAGGTCAGTCAGTCATTAGATGGAAGGGATGCACCTTGCAGCCGTCTCGTATTATTTACTGCGAGCTTTAGGGGCGTATCCAGCTTTGGTCGCAAAGCCTGATCCAGTTTGAACCTGCCTGTCAGAGATTTACTGCAGAGCTTTTGAAAATGGCAGAGTTTTACACGGTTTCGTGGTTATGAGAAGAGGGAGATGGACATTTCCCATCCTCTCCAGGGTCAGGTTCTTTTCAAGGCCGAATTATCATCGTTTTTCAGATGTGAGCTCGGGATGAAAAGGGACGTCACTGAATGAGGGGGGTAGATGCATCAAAAAGAACAGGTGTTTCATAGCCCTTCGACTTTTGTCTGGCAGATTATATTTACATGTGTTATGGCTCCCTATAGCAGGATGTAATCTGGCGTGATTGAATTTGAAGGCGTGGATTGGGACAACAGAGCAGGGAATTGGTTGTTTTGGAAACGCAAAAGTCCGTCCCCTTTGATCAGACAGCTGTGAAGTTCAAAGTACCCCTCCTCGTACGGAAGAGCACATGTGCTTTTGCACACGATTAGATAGCAGATGCATCGATAAAACATAACGCTTATCATCTGTGTCTGTTTTCAAGCCCACTGACGCAATGTTTCTTGGATTTCACCTTCTCCCGTGAGGCTCTGGAGTTGTCGCTTTAAGAAATGAATGCTCTTTGTCTCTATTTGACTCAATCCAGTACTTATTCCTAATATGGTGCTGTGTGAACTCCAAAGTCACATGCACGTCGACCACACAGATCAGTGACATTGCTGGTTAAACAGGACTGTTTGACTGTATAAACAAGTTTTCTGCACTGATCTCTTCCCCCTAGTTTTAACACTAACTTAACAGATAGTTTGCTTTTGCAGACAGAAGTATATTTTTACCAAATTGATGTTTGTACTTAACCTTTAGCCTCTTCTAGTAATGGTCTAAAAGGAATTTTTATAGGAACTGTTTAAGAGTCATTTTGCACCTGTTCAAAGAGGATAACGGCACTGAAGAGGCCAATTTAGGCAAAGACTAGTGTAATACCTAGTGCTTCCTAACCTTGTGAACTGCTAGAGCTTAACCACTAAGCACTGGTTATCTCCTCACATTTGGTTAATCTTCCTTCACAACTTCTATTTTGATTGATTCTTCTTGACCCTTTGCCACTTTGCAAAGTAAGGCAAATAAGCATGCTACTTTGTTTTTATACATTTGATACATTGCATTCTATGCTGCATCTTGGAAAATCCTCCTCAGTGGAGGAGTCGTCTGAGGTGAAGATGGGTTAGGCAGCCCTCCTCCCCTTCTCTTCCCTCCAGGCGTCCGTGGTGCCGCAAGCCTAAGGGAGCACATCTCTCCACATCTCGCGCTAATGAAAAGCACCCAAATGTCACTCGCAGCCACCGAAAATAAACGGATGCAGGCCGATCGCCATCGAAAACGGCACAACGGCCTCCTGAAACAGGCAGATTGTCAACCGGCGTGCTTCACTTCATCCGTTATCACTTAGATACAGACACTGCAAGCAAGCTGCAGCCAGGAATCACTGTGGCTGGGTTGGGAATCTTAGGGCTGTAACTCAAGTCACAAGTGTGTAAATTACGTGCAAATTTGTTTACATGTTGACCACATCCCCTGATCGTTGAGGGTCTTGCGGGGAGCAGGTGGAGGGCTGTGAGTGTGGGCTGTATTGTGGGTGATTTACCAGGTTGAGATGATGAGTGCAGTACTAGCAGAGGTGAGTAATGACCTGGCAGCTCGGTGATGATGTGTCACAGAGGCATTCCTCAAGTTGTGTTTGGCTCCCAAGGACAACTCTGCTGATTGTGCTGGCAGAAGCCCAGCTAGATATTGGCAAGTAGCCGGGGGGGGCTTGTGTTTGAGGGCTTGTCATTTGAGCACACTTTCAATTGAAATCTCTCCTACTGTGCACAGTTTCAAGCACAAATGACACAAAATGTTTGTGCTCAGCTAGTGTTTAAATAAAGTAATATAGTGAAAAGATTTCCTACATAATCATATATGCATTGTGGTCGGTAAGCTAAAGTAATTACAGCAACAGGTAAGTAAATCCTGGTTTGAGACAGATGCTAAGATCTCCCGAAATGGTAGTTACGGATCGTAAAGGATTAGCTACGAGTTTGCCGTAATGCGTGAGTGACAGGATTCATTGTGGACAGGGAGTGGGAGTGTGGGCAGAGTCATAGCTTCTGTTGCGTGTCAATGGACCAGACCTTGGCAGGCATAAATAGCACGCGCTCAAGAGGAAAGAACAGCATCTGTTATGACCTTGTGGCATTCACCAAACATGGCAGCCGCTGGATTTATTGCACACAAAGTACTTAACGCTTTTGGTGTATGTGCGTTTATATGTGCAAGTCTTACGTCTCGGGTTGGGAAACATGTATTCTTAAGTTTACATTTTAAAAACAAATGAAACAAACGTGTATTAAACTTTTAAATGATCTTAAGGCAATGAAATTTCATTTTGCAAAATATTTATTCCTTACAAGTTCTTAAACTCTTGATGGAACTGTGAAGGAACTGAAATCATTAATCATGAAATCATGGTTCCTATTCCCCCTTTTTGTGTCTTGTGTTACAGTCTGTGTTATCTGCATGAGATTCAAAGCTATTCTTGTATTATTAGCAAAAAACTGCTGACATGTTTTAGAATTATTACTTCCGACTTTGAAGATATGGATATGATAGTGACCAAAGGTCTGAAGAGATAACACGAACAAAGGTTGGAAAGTGAAAGCAAATGAATATTCTGCTAACGCTGCTGATTTTTTTGCATTTTTAAAGGATGTGGGCCTCCTCAGATGACTGTTGACATGGCCATCACTTAACTGAGTGAATTACAGCTCAGGAACTGATGAAGTAATGAAGCTCACCAGTGGCTTTTTGAGGAAAGGGGTCGTATGGCTGCAAGAGGATAGCTGCAGGCCTCAGATGCCTGGAAGGGCACTTTACTTAATTAAATGCGTCTATAATGAAATAACCATTCAGCATTACAACTATGATGAGTGTTCAAACCAACACAGAGGAAATATTGAGTAATTCAACCATAGCTTAGTGTTTTATGCAGTTCATATTTCTACATTTTAGTCATTTATGGCCACGGTAATTACAGAGTCATTTGGTGCATTATCAGTTGCTCTAATGCATATTCTGGCCTTAAGTTCTGTTTTCTTCTATTAAGGGCTCTCCAGGCACTCTCCATCCATTTCACTGTCTAATTAACTTCGTTTTTCAGGTGTAACAATGTGTTAATATTCATTAAGTGACTTCCAATGGAGTAATTGATAATCATGATGGAGGACGAGATTAAAGAATGGCATTAACCGAGGATTTGTTTTGGCTCATGCCCAGAGAGACTACGGTGGGAAGAGGAGATGACGTGTTTGTGAGATCCTCATACAATGAATCTGGGCCGTACAAGTGTAATAGGTCTTGGGGGAAGAGGAATACTTTCTCAAGACTCTTACCAGACGGCGGAAGGACAGGTAATGCGGATCTGGCTGCCACGCGACAGAGCGCATACCGTCCTTGCACTGAGTTTGCCCTCGACGCTTTGTGTGCATCAGCAGAATTTTGGTAGGTGATGTCCTGCTTTGGGCTGGGAGCCCAAAAGGTAATCGGGAGTCACCTCAGGCAACAGCTGTCTGTTAGACACAAGCGCTGCAGATAGCAGCTCACAAACTGCCGCTGTGATGCCGAAGAGACAGAAGAGGATTGGAAATGTGGGGGAAAAAAGGAAAAGCAAGAGAACGGAAGCAGTGAGCTGTGAAAGAACAAACGTGATGCACCTTGTAATGGTGCCGAGATAGAGTGAGAGAGAAAAAAACTGTCCATAGAAAGCATCCAGCTTTTGCTTTGGCCTACTTGCTTCGCTATTTGCTGATGCTCTGATCTCTCTTTCCTTTTAGCATTTGCTCTTTCACCAATTCCCTCTGCCCCACACTCCCTCATACAGCTCTCACTTCAGTCGCGTGTACGTGGGTCGGCTGAGGACACGAGTTCCGCCTCAAGTCTTTCATTCTCTTAGACCAAAGCAGCTGATTTGAGGGCCCTGCTAAGATGCAAAGGCAGTGACTGACCGCTGAAAGAATTAAGCACTCATTCTACAACTCTTTTGGTCAGATGGAAGGACTCACACAACTGCAGTTACTTCCTCCGTCTGTGACAGAAAAGCTACATGGCCCGAACCCTGCCGAATAATGATGTGACGTGTGAGGGCACTGGCAGCATAGTATTTTTAGTGTGATGCGTGACAACTTTTTTTTTTCTCCATATAACAGACCTTGCACCTTTGGAAAAAGTGGAAAGACTTTTTTCCAATCATGAAAATCCGGTTCAGTCTGAGTGTGTGAATGCAGAATTACTGAATGTGTCGAGATTAATCACCTTCAAGAACCATTGTGGATTTGTTTGTAAATCAGTTACCAGGATTGGCCTTGTTTCACTTCAGTTTCTCAGCAACAGGTTTGGGCATCGGTAGCTAAATGTACCAAACCTCATTGAATTACTGTGAAACAATGAATGGGTCAGAACAGTTTGGCACGATGGGCATATCTCATAGTCATCACACTACAACCCAACAAAGCCATCCAAGCTGAAAAGCTGCCAAGGAAGTTCAAAGCCCACAATCAAAGCCAATTAAAGGTTTTTCTTTTTTCTTTTGGTGGCCTTTGAGCACTTACTCTCTGGCTTCACTAATGTTAGATCCTCAAACATTAACAAGTTCCTTGTGTGTTTTCGTGTTCCTTATCACAGCAGCACAACAAAAGCTATGCAGGATTCTAGGGGAGAGCGTAAGGCCGGAGGATTACACAGTACAAACTAGCCCTCGCTAAGTTAAACCTCTTTGTTTTCCATTTGAGAGCCTGGTCTGAGATCAGCTGAGCATTAGGAGCTATTAAAGGCTTTTATTATGTGGCCAAAGTGATGCACAATACACTGAAGGTTGTGCTGTTTGGAATAACACATGCATTCAGTCCCTGCCCTTTTATTCTTTATTATTAATGGGTTCTGCCAGAGGAGGAGATCATGTTAATCTGATACTGCCCAGGGTGGACTTTAAGATGTGGTTGGTGGGGTTTTGTGCTTAAAGTCAGGTATTGTTACTCTAATACTGGAATCTTTCTCCTGCCGTGCCAACAGATTTGGAGAGATCTGTTACTCATGTAGTCCCAAGCCGGAGATCCTGATATTTGCACCAAAAAGACCTGACCTTATCCAGAAGGAATGCTGAGACTAACACTGCGGGGTTGTCAAGGGATATGGGGTACTAAATCTGATGTACTCACACTCACACTGAGGAAAGAGTGCAGGTGGCAGACCAACAGTCTGGCTTCAGAATGATACCTGGCAGCTTTTGATAGACTAACAAACACCTAAAGCATTTAGCACAGAGAACTCTAAATTTATACTCATTAACATATTGTGTAAGAGAAAAATATTTGGGCTTTCTGATTTTAAACAATTTGGCCACTAAAGGATCAGATTTGAAGCAAGGAATGCACAATTCTACACAAATATCCCTAGAAATGTGGTGGAAGGGTTTGTCTTGGTGGGCTGCCAAAAGGAGAATTAATAACAATTTGTCAAAGGGAGCAATTTATTCACTTGGAATTAGTGTGGCTTTGAACTGTCATGGTTGAGTACACATAGTGTAAATGCTATGAGGGGCCCTCAGACCTTGCACTACTCACATAGCCGCTCTGCCAAATAATGAGTTTCAAGTAATCAAAGGAAACAAAATCAGTACACTTCATCTTTGGGACACACATGGGAAGAAAGAAGTTCTGTTTCCGTCATAAAATGTTGGGTACGTCATAGAATACTTTTGGCAATTATAGCAGAAAGGAAAATTGTGTAATTTTTGCCATCACAAACATTCCATACGTGTTTGGAAATGCTTCTGGAATTCTTGTCTTCAGGAAAGAAAACAATGAAGCAGGTGAATTGCTATACCCCCCGAGAACATCTCTAGGCCAACACTGTCAGATAAAGAGGCATATAAATTGTAAGTTAATGGTTTGTTATATCCTGTGTAGTACAGTATAGGATTTGGAAATCCTTTGGGGAATTGATTAACCTTGCACCACCACAGGGGTGTGGATGGCGAAATTGCCATTTCACCTAGTAAAAATGCAGCTAAAAACATTCAGCGGACTGTGGTATTTCTATGGGCTGATTCCTAGCGCTGCATCTGTTACAACCTTCAGTCCACTTTCTGTTCGGGGGTTGAGTCTAGCGTATGTGTTATGCTGGTGTAATGTCCTTGACATGAGAGCTCCCTCGCTTTATCATAGAGGGAAACTGAAGAAGCACCCCGCCATAATTACTCTTAATGACCTTAATACATTAATGTTCGAATGCAGCTTGTTGTCACTGCTGACACATTCCACCAGTCAAAAACCTGCAATGCTGTCAGCATCACTACCAGTTAGATGGTTAGTGCTAAATGTCTTGAAAACACTCCCTTGCAGTCTGTTTGATATTTCAACCCAACATTAATTGGAATAAAGCAAGCAATCAGCATTGTTTAACATTTGCTCTGATTCAGAGATGAGCAGCACGTGAAGGCCAGAAGATGCTACACTTAGCTTACAATTCATGTCAGAACATCGCACAGTAACAAACTCTGTTTGCCGCTAAAGCGATGGCTTAAAGATGAGGGCTGGCAGATGGCTTTGCCTTCTGTTTGAGCATTAGGAATTCAGGGTGAGTCATCTTCCCGCTTCAGAGCTCACCCAGAAAGCCAGCGCAGAGATGTCCCGTGGACCACTCAAGATTTGCCTGAAGACCACAATCAGCAGTGCTGACTCAGAAAGTCAGCAGTGAGTATTCGGGGAGAAGGTTAAGCAAGCTAAACACTGCCTCATCGGATAGAAAAGTAGGAGCATGGATGCAGTTGCCAGGCGGGTGTTCTGTGGATTAACTTTTTCTCAAAGGTCACTTGTTGATGGCACAGTCTACATGAGGGGTAGCCAACTCTGCTCCTGGTGGACTACCATCCTGCAGAGTTTAGCTTAAACACCATTCAAACATACCAGAACCAATTAATCAAGTTGTTCAGGAATGCTTGACAATAACAGGCATGTGTATTGAAGCAGAGTTGAAAGTCTGCAGGACAGTAGCCCTTCAGGAGCAGGGTTGGCTATCCCTGGTCTATGTCTTTAGTATGAATTACAACATGTTACCTTGTTTGTGCAGATGTTTGTGCATCTTCTTCAAAACGTGACTGTGTCTTTGTTGACTTGAACAGCCAAAACAGAATTTGTTCCATCTTATATATTCACAGTGGTTATACATTTTACTTGTGACTAGGCCTGTTCATATTTTTGTATCGCATTTTTAATACAACCTCTCACATCAGAGCACTGTCGTGCAGTTCCATGTGCGATTTGAGCAGCTGTCGGAGCACTGTCCTTTCAGCCATAGGATGCAAGAAGCAAAGGTCACCTCTGCATTTCGGTCTATTCTTGGATTTCAAAACAAACCCTGTGCTTGCAGAATAACCCCCTAAAATAGAGATGGGAATATTCTTTAACTCGATTTCTTGGCCAACAGCGAGAGAAACTGGAGATCAAGATTAATGGCGGTAGCCATGACATTCTGCACGACAGTGTTTTTAGCACCAGCGCACTTAGCCTTGTTCTTTTGTCCCCTTTGAATACCCACCATGCTGTGCATAGCCTGGTTGAATTCAGGAACTAATGTTTAACTCTCTCGCCTTTTTTCACTTCGCTGCATTGGAACATTCTCCTAAGGGACAGCTGGAGAGCAACCGCTGGACCACTGCAGTGGAATTTTTTTTCCATATTTAGTCTTAGAGATGCAGACTCAGTTATTGATGCAGTCGAAGGAGGAATTGGGGGTTCTTTATCTAAGGCAAAGACCTGCGGGAGTGAGCCATGGTTCTCTCCTTGACACTGCACGCAAGTTAATGTGCATACTCAGAAATAGATACCAGGCATTTATATAAAAGTTAACTGCTATAAAGTGTTCTCCATCATGTCAAGGCACATGTTGTCTGCATGGTTATGTGGAGGGACCGTTTACTGAGGATTTAGGGGTTTCGACTGGCCCCTAGCGGTGGTCGTGAGCTGATATCGGTTGACCCAGACTCATGACCTTCACAACAGATGGAAACAAGGGGCATGTAATCCTATTAACCCAGTGTTATCGCTAAACACCCATCAATGCAGCATGCATTATCTGTATTGTGTACGTTCACTGCAAAACTGCAGTAGTGTGTGCAAAAAGGCTGTGATTCCTAAATGGGGTTGGTGTGTAGGAACACAGTGTAGGTATGAAACATGCATCATGGAGAAAAATGCCAAGGACAGAACAGCCTCAGATTAACCTTATTACTGGCTTGCAGGGAATGGTCACTTTAGACGGCCCCTCATATCCCGAACAATGTCTTGTGCCCTCACGCTCGAGCAGAGTGAGCAAGAAAAGCATTTTGATTTAATTACAGCCATGCATGTCTACTAAGAGCTCAGACACCGACTGCTCCCAGTGAATTAGAAACAAGTTGGGTTGATGCCATCTTCCTCAGGCATCGTGATCTGTCTGTGGCCACCAGAGTCTGAAAAGACTCATTTTGCGTCTTTGCCTCACTGCGTCTACCTTCTTTTAACTTTCTCTCTCAGGTGTAATTGAACATATTCCCTTCATCCCGTCTGCGTCAGCTGGACAGATTGAACACATTAGACACAATGAGAGCAGCTCTACCCGTAATCCAGTTAGAGCATTTCGCCTTATTTTGCTTTCACGTCTTTATCAAAGTCAGCTGGTAATTTGTAATTCAAGGTGAGTCTGATATTTCTCTTTGGTTCTTTGAATTACCTAAAATACTGCCGGCTGGTTTCTGCCTGGAAACAGTGCTTGTATTGTCCTGCAGCCCCCTCGCCCACAGTCGTGACTGCAGGTAAAATTACCTCAGTCTGAGGAGCGACGGACCCCCGTTGGAGATAATGAGGGGTTGCGCACCTACAGTCTTGTGACAAGGTCTCTGCATTGCATTGCAGGAAAATGTGACACCAGTCAACAACCTTATACAAGGCTCTGAAACCCGAGCCTAGTGCTCTCATTGTGTCAGTGAAATGGATCCAGGTTAGAAGCAGAGGAAGAACTGCTGACTACCTTTTGGATCTCCTGATGATTTCTCAGTTATGTTTTTTTTTGTACTGCAGGCATGCATTGACTTCTAATGTATGCACTGGTGCCTATATTTACATCAGTGCCGGGTATGCTTTCATGTTTGCTGTGGTGTGCATATTGGACTGTAGGTGACCTTGAGAGCTTTGATTTCACAGTGACTGAATGTCATATATTTAAGTTGGAGATTATGTCTGTATTAGCAGCCATAGACAAGAAACTTTATGCATATATGCAATTTAATATATAATTGTATGCAATTATATGTATAATATTATTGCAAATATTGGGTCTGAGAGGTGGGTTTTCAGGAGATTAGCTTTGATGGTAAGTTATAAATAGCCCTCATGCATGATATAAGCAAAGACCTATAAAACCTACTTTTGTCCTCTGTTTTTTTTTTTTTAGTTTACAACAGGGACAGATGCCTTTGCTGATTGCTGCATCAGGATACATTTGATTTGTCCAGCTATTTTTGAACACGAAATGCTCAGACAAACCCAAAACCGGCCTAATTTTGCAGCGCTTGCGAGACTGTTGAATTGACTAGACATTTACCCAACTAGTTGTTTTGGTTAGACTTTATTTTAAGGTTCAATTCTTGCCATTAGTAAACCATTAACTATGACTTTCTCCTCAATAAACTCCTAATTGGCTGCTTATTAATAGTTAGTATGGTAATTGTTAAGTTTAGGTATTGGGTAGGATTAGGGATGTAGAGTATGTAGAATATATGTGCTTCATAAGTACTAATAAACAGCCAATATGTTAATAATATTCATGTTAATAAGCAACTAGTTAATAGTGAGAATTGGTCCCTTTACTAAAGTGTTACTGTTGTTTTAAAAAATATCTAGTTTTGCACATCCCTAATGTTTTTTTAATTGCTTGACTACAGAACAGATTCATTTTTCTGGACACTTAGAGACTCTGAGACACAATGTTGATGTGACATGATAAGAATAGCAAATTTCCTGAGCATGAGAGTAACTGCAAATTAATAACAATTTTCTATAAAGTGCTCAAGCATCCCTGTAGCCCTCCCCATGGTCGCCCACTCTCTGGGATGACTTTATGGAAGAACGGATGCTGGTAGCAGCCTGTCCTATTAGGATCGTCTTCTAACCAAAACATCTATTTTTAGATTAGTGGGCTTGAATGAATTAGACATCAGTGCTGATATTCAGGCAGAAAAATGCCAATAAGTTGTTATGCACTTATGGCCCCTTTACCAGCCAACTCGCACACATTTTCTCACAGTTTTTTTCCCCCCTCACGCATTATGCAATTCATGCGCTCTCTATAAATGTAATACCATTTTCCAGCCAAATGATTGGTGCAGTGCAGGATTACCATATTTAATGTCTAAGAATGTTATGAATATTATTTATCAATTTACAATTAATGTGGCCCTGTCATTCAACTGAAGTACATAACACATGAGGACCAGACTCTAGAGACTACTGCTGCGGTCTGAACAGAGTCAGTGTGAGGATTTATACAGCATTATAATGAACCATACTTAAAATATTGTCTGGAAATATCCCTTAGAAAGATGAAAAAACATTTATTGATTTACAGACAAAACACTTGACCAACTTCATAAGCTGTCTGCCAGAGTGACCATATGAAGTATTTCTAAAGATTGATTTTTTAATTTTTTTTTTATTATTAACCCTTGTGATGTTTGGCCTCTCCTAACTTGTAGGTTTCTTATTACACCTCTAAATCTTGTTAAGGACTTACAAACATGCCTTTAGTGTCTATGGATTATCAAGTGATGTCAGTTAAGAATAATCAGGCTGCAATAATGACTGTCATGCATTAGATAACACATGTGACGGGAAGAACAAGTAGGCCTAGATCGGTGACAAGTCCAGATTGATTCTCCAAAGAAGGACAATCTGAATGTAATAAACACATCTTGATTACCATAAAACATTGCTTAAGTAATTTGTTTATGAGCGTTTTGCACTCTTTTATACAGGGTGATTTCAAACAAAACATTGATGCATTCATTCATTTATAGCAGTGGAGCCTTTAAACATTTAAGCCTATTTTCCATTTCCCATGTGAGTCTAAAGTCACAACTGAACTGGCAGTCTATCAAAGCCCTGTCTCTAAGTACAGAATCCGCTTTCTAATCAGATCTCATTACTGTCCTACCTGGCTGAAGTGGGGTTGCGTTCGAGGGCACTAGCTCTCAGACTTTCTGCATAATAGTGTCTCACTCGCACCAGTGACATTGTCCTTGGTTTGCACTTGATACCCGTCTCAGCCTCCAAGATGTAGACCGAGTTTGACGGCCAATCTGAAAACAATTAAGCAGGATTAAAATTGGGCTCTGTGACTGTTAGATTGCCTCTCAGAAAACTTCCAGGACACAGCCTCAGACTTGTCAAAGCTGATGCCAAGATGTTTTGTGATTAAAAATCTATACAGCGGATGTTTCCGATGGAAGTTAATGATTCTAAGCTGGTTTTGAGAAGTGGAATATCTGATAAGTCAAAAGGGAAACTTTGAAGATCTGAAATCTAAATTGCCATGGATTGTCAAAATCCAAACGTAATACTTTCAATCCTATTGAATCGTATTTATAGGTTAAGGGTGACAACACAGTCAAATTGCGGTAAAAAAGCAGGGCGTGAATTTTTGTCATTTTTGATTGCATCAACCAATGTCTCAACAGTTGATTGCAAAACTTTGTCTAGGAAGTCTAACAGAGAGTATGAGGAAATTTACTACATGGGGATTGTTAGCAAAAGGTCTGCAGGATGAATGGGTTCAATAAGCACTACATTTATCGGGCTAGGCTGGCTTCAGAATGGAGAAGATAAAGGTGGCCTGCTTGGGATAGTGAGGTTGTGGACAGTTAATTCCTAGGTAGATAGAAAAGAAAGGTTCCTGGCCAATAAGGTGTCATGAATCTGCTTTTTATCGGTCTCATTCAACTGTACATGAGTGGCCCAGATCTTCCTTTAACTGCCCTACATCCAATGGCCCGCTGTTAATTTGGGTTTTCAGTATGGGTCTTGGCAGAAAGCTCCAGCTAATTAAATTAACGCTCCTGTTTCAGTTTAGCCAGGCCGTGGGATGCGGGTTTCATTCAGTAGTTTCTGTTTACTACGGTCTAACATCTTTATTTCGTTTACAGTCATGTGGCGAAGGGTCAAACAGTCAATAGAGGTCGACAGGATGTACGCTGCACCTCATGAACCCATTGCTACGGGAGGAACGGTGCTTCAAACTCCTTCCTGTTTGAGGCCGATTATCTACCTCACCCAAGTTTTTTATGGATTGAGTCGTGAGGGAATCCATTTAACAGCCCGGGCAGGATGTGTCTCAAAGGGCCGCATGTGTGCATGTCTGCGTCTTTGTTTCTGGGGAAGGAGGTTTAGGAGAGAGCCGCTAGCTCCATCTGCATTTGGCATGGGCAGCATTCAAAGCCTGGCCCGTCACAAGCAGCTTGTGTAAGAGCCAGTCATGAGACTGAGGATAACGGCTATATATAACATCTTAGATAGCAGTAGGCTCAAAGGGAACAGGGCACCCAGATAAGAGCCTATTAGCTTGTAAATGCAAGGAATGAATGAGTAACCAGCTCTACTAGAATAGCGGCGTAACTGAATTGTGCTCAGATCAATCGGTCTATCTCTCCATCCGTAATTCCAGTGGTGTCTCAGTTGCTGCATTCGATCGCCCTGCAGTAGGAAATGACAAACAAACTTATAAAGGTCAAACTTTGTGTCTTTTCTTTTGCTAGTTTTTACATGCTTTGCCTCTAAATATCCTTAAATTTATTCATAAAATTCCCCAGTACACTATCAGCAGTAGGCCAGCCTTTCGTTGATGTTAGGACTTCATGATTTCCGCGATGCAGAAAACACGGAATCCAGTCCTAAAAATGGAATTTACCATATAACGCAGAATTTCACGGAATTTGCCACATTTTGGATGTATGTCCAAAAGTAGGTCAGTACACTTAAATCAAAATGCGATATGGATTAGTATCTGTGAAATATACTAAGCAGCAAAAATACTTTTACATTTAAATATGAATCCTCAATCCTGCAAGTTCTGTGTCTCTGTGTGAATGAATGGCGCAGACGCGTGGTTTCGTTTACTACACACATACTGAAGTGCGTAGGACGCTCACGGTGTTTTCAGCCTCTGCCGCCTCAATATACAGTATGAGCACATGAATAATCTCTAGAAATGTTTCGAGAGCCTGTTTGTAAGAATTTTACAGTTTCATTCGAGAAAAACTATCGTCATATCATATACAAACAGAGACTTAAAGGGTTTCACTGCAACCCTCTGTCAAAATAAAAGTTTGGTTTAACTTAAAGAAACTATGACAGAATTAGTAATACTACTGCTAATAAAATTATTATTGAAATATTGTTTTTAATATTTACCAGAAAAAAACATTTACCAGAATTTATTTACTAGAAAAAATGTAATACACAGTATTTCTGAGAAAAACTAAATAAATAAAATAATAATATATCTTTTTTTTTCTAAAATCAATCAATTAGATATGCTTTTCATTGTACAAATTTAAGGAAACCATTCAAATGCAATCTAGAAAATTAATAGAAAACACAATTTGGTAAAATTAAATCTGAATTTGAGAGAGAAAAAAAGGATTTCATAGGGCCCTAAAAGTGTAATCCTTTTAATAACTTTTAATAAAATGCTGTCAAATTCTGCAAGTTTCGTGATTTCAATTAATGCTTTTTCATTTAATGAAATTTTATTTAACATTTAAAACAGAGTCTAGAAAAATTAGAACAGAATAAAACAGAATTTAGGGGGAAAAAAACTAATCAGATTTTATTGGGCCCTAGGTTGTGTATTGAAGATCAAGTACTCCTGGGCCACATGGCTAGGGTTGCTTTTTGCACCATGCGGCGTATATTAACGCTGATGCAGTAAGCCTGTATGTAAGTGTTATCTTGGCGCGCCCTTGGACTCGGGCTCGCTGTGCATACTTGTATACGTCAAATGCATACGCAAATCACCCCTCGCTGCCTGATTGTTGCGTGTAATGACCTTTCTTGTTATGAGAGATTTGTGGAACATTTTTTTTAATGGAGAGCGAATGGAAAGGTCATTCTTGACTATACAGATCACTGATTAGTCTTTACTGCTTTTGCCTTGAGTAGGTCAGCTACGCTCATTAACTTTTGTTAATTTAATAGCATCAGTCTAGCGCTAGCTGGTGGGATGTGTCCTTTTTTGGTGCACTGAAAATGTGGCAGAATTTTGTCGCCTCATAATAGCGTGATGATCATGAGAGGTCTGGGTGCAGCGGACTCTGTTAATGGGGTGAACCGGGGGTTTTATCTGCGTGTGAGTTGTGCAGGTGATTCCAGCACGTGAACAGCACCTCTGAAAGCGTGTGCAGCCGATCACAATATGAGTACGTTCATATTACTGTAAATAGTATGTATTGCAATATACCTGAAATTTATATGGTATGTATATATGGATGGTCTGACAGTATAACTGGAAAAGCAAAGTCACTTCTTCTGTTTCATGGCATATATGGTCATACTGCCCAGCCCTACCTACACTGCAGCATGCACGCTCGCACTCGTGACCTTAAACCTTCAGAGCCCAAGGAGCTTTTTATTGATTGATATTGAGACTCTCCATAACACAGAAAAAGAGAGCTAGAGAGAGCAAGAGAGAATAAAAAGGTTGGGGGAAAAAAAAAGATTGATTAGCTGGAGCTCGTGTGCTCCTGGGGAGGGGGCTGCTCAAAGGATGGAGATGAGTCAGTTGCATGTGAGGGGGATGCGTAGAGTGCTAAGTGTGTGTGTTTGCATGCTGTCTGTGTCCGTGTTGAGTGAACACCTTCATTGCACACGTGTGCACATGCACAACACCTCAGGGCTTCTCAAGTAGTCCTTTAAAATGCTGCAGGCAGGAATGGATTTCCTGTTTTTTAAATATTTTACATTTGCAGAAGCCTTCCTGCTGTGATTCCTGACGTTGATTTAAACCTGCATTAATTCTATAAGCACAACGCACAGTATTATTAGAAATAGACGGATGATAGGTTAGACCATAATGGTTTTCTTATTGCATGTGATGTATTGTTTGCAAGTAAAAATTTTAACTTTTTAGACTGAAGAACATTTGCGTTGCATAATAGCATATGAAAAAGTATTGATGATAGTTTATATTTTTGTTCTATATGATTTGTTCTAAATTGATCAATAAAGGCATTTAAATGTTACAAAATGATTTCTTTTTCATAAATGCTGTTTTTTTTACTTTCTATTTATCAAAGAATCCTTAAAAAATGTATCAAGGTATCAATATTTTACAATATTACTGTTTTTATTGTATTTTTGGTCACATACATGCAGCATTTGTGAGTATAAGAGACTGCTTTCAAAATCATTGTAAAAAAAAAAAAAGACTAATCAATGTAATAATAATGTTTTTAATTAAATGCATTGTTTATTCTATACCTGAACTGGTCAATTTTAGTTATATGTATTGGTATCATTCTCTGGTCTCAGTGTTTTCAACACCAGATTAATCATCTGAAGAATTTTTCAACAATAGCTTAGCGAGGCGGATTAAAATGCTGCAGATATAATAAGATTGGGCTGAATCGGTGCGGAGGTATGGGCTACAGTATGTGACCTCATTTCATCAGAGCTCAGCAGCTGGTAATAGCTGCTTTAGAGACTCTCGTTGTAAAATCTTTGCTGTTTAATTCCTCGCTGCTTTTTAAAACAGCGACATATATGGCATCCTGTAGTTGCCTGCTCGTTTTTGCACACCCGCTCGACCAGGCCTAGTGTAAGAAAATAAAGGGAACTGAATAAGCGCAATCATCAGCTTTGTGAAACAGAGAGGGGAGAATTCGTGCAAGAAGTCATCATGAATGCATCGCAGCGGCCCTGTAGAATACTCATGCTACGGCCTCCTGTAAACCGAGGCAGCATCGCACCAGGCGTCCTCCAGGTATCCTCTCTACAAACAGACAGGCACGGGTCGGGTGTGCTAGCAAAATGAGCCGAGTGCAACATGCAAACTCCTCCGCTCACATGGAGATATTAAGGCATGTGTGGTTTTCTGCTGTACCCCTGGGGTTTAGACCACTTCCCTTCTCACAGTACTTATTGACACAGACACACACCCGCTCGGTTCTTTATATCTCTCTCTCTCACACACACACACAATTTATCTCTCTTCTCGATCAAACGTGCAAAGGATGTGCAAAACTGCACATTTTCTAAATCAGCTTGCATGTGGGTTGCCGGAACAACTAGTCGACCAATATATTTCAAGGAAGGCTGATCTGAGTTCACCTGACCCCAATCAGACTCACGTTTCAAAGGGACCTTTACGTTAGACACGTTCTTTTGTTCAGAAGTGCTTAGATGGAGTGCAACATCGTGAAACAGAAAATGGGTCTTGAGAAAAGTCATTTTGAGACTATTTTTAGCATAAAACACTCACATAAATGCTGCTTTAAAGGCACAAGCGAGAGGGCTTTACCATGAAAACAGTCTGCATACACACTGTCAGCATGTTAAATAAAGTGTAGACGCTCTAAATACAAAAACTAAAACTAAAAAACATCTAAAACTAGTCAGTTTTGGCATGACTTATTCCTCTTTCCTAACAGTTTCTTCTGCTGCAAACCCCAAAACCCATAGCTATGGTTTTTAATTCAAGGATGTGCAACCGTTGCTAAATCCAGGGTCAGCTTTTTGTCTTCTTTCAACTCTCAGTTCATTATCTGTAATGAAGTTGTGCTGAGGGTTAGTACTAATTCAGATGACTGTTACGAGCTCGGGAACTTCACAGTCACGACATGTCTATTGATTTCCCAGCCTTTACGGACGAATGCGTTCTTTTTAGATGTGTCCTCTGATATTGGCCTTTTGACCTATCATTTTTTTCTTCCTTTCGTTCTCAGTATGGGGAAGAAGAGGTCTGCTCAGACCGTCTGGATGCTGACTTCCCTGACTTTGACCTCTCGCAGCTGGACACCAGTGATTTTGACTCGGTGAACTGCCTCAGTGAGCTGCATTGGTGCAACGAGCACTCAGATCACTCCCCTGCCTCCATACAGTACAGCGGTGGAGACCCAGAGCTATTCGAGGTGGGAACCGTCATCTGTACTTGCTTTATTGTGCACATGTAAAACAATCTTGTGCTGATTAGTGGTATTCGTAATTCTGCCCTCTGATTGGTTGTTTTTAGTTGGACAGGCCCCAGTAGGTCACTGTCCCAAATGATGCACTTGCAGTCTGAAGGCCTTTTTGTGTTTACTACCCAACAAACCTTTCAAAATTTTGCCAAGACTGGACTTGAAGGGCATTAATCTTAAAGGGATAGTTCCAAAAATGAAAATTGTGTCTTAATTTACATACATACACACACACACACACACACACAAATATATATATATATCCCTCTTTTTTATAGTTTTGTCAATCCAATGAAGGTCCACGGAATCAAAACTTTCAAGCATCAAAAAGTACAAAGAGACATTTTAAAAGTGATTAAATATTTAATTTAGGCTTTTATTCACATATAAACATTGATCAAATGTACATACACAGAGCACATCAAATATGGTAAATGGAAGCTCAAACATGCTTGATTTATGCCAGAAAAAACATCATTGGTTCTCATGCATCTCACTCAAACAAGCAGGTTTGAGCTTCTGTTTACCATATTTGATGTGCTCTATGTATGTACTTTTGATCAATGTTTTCTATATGTTTATAAAAGCTTTTTACATGTAAAATGTGAAAATGTGTACGTTTTGATTTGTGAAAGTTTGATTGCATGGACTTTTAATGGCTAGACAATATTACATTTTTAGGAATATTAGAATATATTTTTGTTTGTGTTTCAAATATGAAAGGTGAGTAAATTATGACCGAATTTAAATTTTTTTGGTGAACTAAAGTCTAGTTCAGTAAAGCTTTGACTAAATTATAATGGTGTAAGATTAAATTTAAGTGCTAGTTAAAGCCATGGCATAGAGGTAAATGCACATTCTGATGATATTTTGAGCGATGGTGCTTATGTGGGTGTTGCAGGTTCGAGTCTGGCCTGCAACTGTTTAAATTTAGATTTTCTCCTCTTTTATCAATAACTTCTGTCGTTCGCCACTGTTTCTGTGTTAAAAAAAGACTTACACTAGACATATACAAGCTGTGTAAGTGTAGGTTTTCCTTATCTTTGCTTTGCAGAGCACTTGCCTTCATTTCTTTCTTGTTGTTTCAGGAAGAAAATGCGGCACTGCTCGCTGCCCTCACAGACAGCTTGGACGGCATTGTTGAGGACGGAGTCGGGGGTCTGTCTGTGTTCCCTTCGCTGGGGGACGACCCTGAGGAGGGCGAGGAGGAGGATGACGACCTCCCTTTGGACAGTGAGCCCCTCCCTGGCTCAGTGAGCCCAGAGACAGAAGACCCATCTCTAGTAAGAACCCTTCCTTCCTGTTTAAGGTGGATTTGGATGGGCCTCTGACTACCCCACAGCATGGGTATGATAGGCAACACAGGTCTGAATTTTTCTCATTTTGGGCTTTTTATTTCTTTATAAGCAACCGATCTAACAAGAATCCTCTTCACAAGCAGGGATGTGGAACGTGGACACCGTTTTTATGAACGTTTTCTAGGCTTTCATTTTCCCACACATCCCATTACTCTTATCTTTTTCTGAGCCTTACAAGAAAGTACCGTGGCGATACCATGGCATTGTGATAGTTTCTGATGGCAATAACATGGTACTTTGATATATTCCATGGCAGTGTATGAATACCATGGTATTGAAATTGTACACTACCATTCAAAACTGAGGGTCAGTAAGATTTATGCCATCACAGGAATAATTTACATTTTAAAATAGGGATGTAATAATTCACTCAACTCACAATGCGACACGATTCACGATACAACTTTCTCACAATTTTTGTTAAAAAAGTTTAAGACAAATTATTCATGAAAAGAATAATGAATGCTGCACATTCCTTTGTGAAATTGAAATATGTCAAATAACAAAACTAAATTATAATTTTAAAACAATAAATAAGCAATACAAATAAAATAAATCTCGAAAGTCTTTGCCTGTGCTCTTTCCATTCAAAATTAGAGACAAGCACTGCATTTTAATCACGATCCAAAGAAAAGATGCTGCATACATGCATCATGAATAATTTGATACCGATATGGTGGCCGATATATCGTGCATCCCTAATTTAAATTTAATTGTATAATTTCGAAAATTTGAAGCAAAAACAGAATGGTCTGCGTTTCCTTGGTTCCACATTTAAATACTACTTTATTATGCATTATACAGAGGCAATATGAAAAGAAAATACCATCTAAACTGTTCTGAGGACAGTCAGAGATACATTCATATAAACCCTTATATCACGATTCGTTTAACATCTGAACCGACTTGAAATGTCACATATTTTTATCGATTTTCAACCAGCTCGGGGTGCATTGTTACATCCCTATTTTAAAATGGAAAGCGTGTTTTAAATTGTAATAATATTTTGCAATATTACCTTTTTACTGTATCAAATAAATGTAGCCTTGGTGAGCCTAAGGGGCCGTTTGCACGACAACGTTTCCAGCCAAAAACGGGAAACTTTGTATGCGTTTTGCCTGTTCGTTTACACGACAACGGCGTTTTGGGGACTGAAAACGCATATTTTTGAAAACGGGTTTCAAAGTTTTTTGAAAACGCCACAGTTATCATTTCCGTGTAAACACCCAAAACGGGAATCTTTGAAAACGGTGACGTCATGCGCGTGCGTAGTGCATGTTAGGTATGTAGACATGCGCAGTACGTGTCGATTTTAAAGGCAAGTGCGAACCATCATGCACAACAATGGCGGAGTACATGGTACTGTTGTTGCTGCTCAAGAGTTTGCTAACGCTTCTTCAGCAAAGTGTGGATTTACTTCACCAATATTACAACCAACAGTAGAGACCCATCATATACAACATATAATGGACCCTTTTCACAAGACTGATGACGCGTTTAACGGTCATCAGCATCGTAAATCCTCGAAAGTTTTTCATATTTGTGGTTCTCTCCCATTCACTGCTATTCAAGTTAACCCAACTATGACGACTTCCGCTGCTGAGAAACCCGGAAATGTGAAAAAGGTCCATCGTCACTTCCCGACAGGTACTGTGTACTAACAAGGTGACAGCGCCAACTACTGGCCTGGCATACGTAATACAGCGTTTTTGGCCGTTTTCGCGGATACGTGTGAACCCGAATCGTTTTGAAAACGTTGTCGTGTATACGTGAAACTTTTTAAGAACGCAAGGGAACAACTTTTCCGTTTTTGACTACTTCGTTGTCGTGTAAACGTAGCCTAAAGAGACTAGTTTAAAAAACAACAGTTAAAAAAATCTCACCAACCTTTACCAACCTTTTGAACAGTAGTGTACTTCAAATAATCCCATGGCATTACCATCATGGTAATGTACAAAAACCTGGTAATACCATGGTACTTTTTTAAGGGAATGCTTATATCTACTTCCCAGATCTTTGATTCCCTCAGGTCACGAAATGGACTTCAACAGCAGCTTTCTTTGCTCCACTTTTACCTTTTTATGAGAGGACTCAACTCTCATCTCTTTCTTGAGACGCCACTTCCTGGAACAAGTTGGTGTGTTTGTTATCTGTCCCTCTCAGCTCACAAACCCCAACAATTTAATCTGTGTACGTTGTGAAACCAGTTATAACAGTTATTAACCGTTGGACAGCTTTTCATTTTTACTTTCTTATTTCCCCCCTTTTTTCACTGCTTTTTCCTGAACAATTGGTTGTGCATGGCTGTATTGTACTGTAGCGGTTTTTCCAGTTTGTCATGTGCGTTTTGTGATTTTTACCATAGAGACTGGTAGTACTTACGTTAATGACTGTCTTATATTTCACTCAATACCTTTCACAATTCACATTGTTCTAGGATCACATTGTTTGGCGCCGATGAAAGGCCACCATCTGATTACTGAGATAATCATTGCCTTAGAGATACCAAACAAGGCTAACTTAAAAGGGTGTAGCAGCAAAGTATATAAGAGATGTCTGAAGGAGGGCCAAATTATTCTTAAATTGATGAAAATTATGTGTATTCATCTGAGAATAAGACTACGTTTTTGGTGCCACTAGGACTGAAAATACCAGTAATACAACCTGTTAAAAGTTAGTAGCTTTTCCATGAAAACGATCATTTACATGCATGCAACATGGAAAAATGTTCTAAACAAAACATTACACAGAAGTGTAAATTCTGAAAAGTAATAATTTGCAATAAGGTGCAATACATTAACATTAGCAAATTAGTTATCATGAACCGACCGAATTTTTAATTGGCTTATAAATATACTATCGTTCATTATTAGTTAATATTTGTTCAATACATTCATATTAATTTATACAACTTTTTTTTTTTATGTATTATTTATACACGTCTGTTCAAAGATTTCTGAAGGATCATGTGACACTGAAGAGTAATAAAGCTTTGCCATGACAGGAATTAATTACATTTTAAAATGTTATTAAAATAAAAAACTGAAATTGCAATAATATTGCACAATATTATTGCTTTTACTGCATTTTGTAAACAAATAAATATAGCCTTGGTGAGCACAATGTGTTAATATGAAATATTAACACGTTAAAAATATCTTACCGATCATAGACTTTTGAATGGTAGTTTATGTAAAAAAAAAACATTAACATTCATCAAGAATAATCAAAAGAGCATTGTTATAGCTATTTCATGTTAACTATTTCAGTAACTAATGCTTTTAAAAAAAAATGGAACTTTATTATAAAGTTACAAAACATGGTTAATAAAGTTACTGTCAGTTATTTAGTCTTTTTGCAATCTTCCCTGAAAGTTACAAGTCTAGACAGATGCATTTCTCTGTTAGATGATTCAGTAATAATGGACTTGTTCCAGTGTAATTTAGCTTCCTCCTTGAGTCTCAATGCAAGAGTTTAGTCCGGGTGTAAGAGCTGAGAGCCCCCTCTGCTGGCGATGGCCGCAGTTACACCTCAACCCCTAAATGAGGCCAGTCTGTGTGCAAAACAAGGGGTGCATTGAAGACCCAGGAGCAGGGACAGCAGAGCACATGTCTTCATGGCATAGATGGCCAGTGCATGCCAAAACGGTTTGGTACACAGAAGCTGAAACCCTCAGCGCCCCTTCGGTTTCCTCAATGGACACTGAGAGACATGGACAGAGCTGCCAAGTTGGCACATTAACAATCGCTTAAGGGACTCAGCAACGCTGCGCTGCTTCTTACTTTGCTTTCTCTGGTTGCACTGGTCATTTAGGACTTGCATTTCAGATTTTCCAGTAACTTGAACATCTTGTTCTTACAGTGGCTACAGCACAGGACTGCTTGAAACTTGTTTTTGTTGATGTATTTGAGTGCAAAATGCAAACCTTTCTTGATTTTGTCTGCAATTTTAAATGCACCGTGTGTCATCAAATTATAACCCCTCGCCTCTCATTCCCTCCACAGCTTAAAAAGCTCCTGTTGTCGCCCCCTAATGTGCCTGCGGGCCTCGATTCGCACAAAGACGTGCATCGCCATAGCAGCAGGAGCCAGCACGTCAAACCCGTGAGGCCCGTGCTAAAGGTGAGAGGAAGTTCCAGCCGCTGTGACTGCGGTTTAAACTCAAAACATGTGACGCAAGAAGGCAAAGGAGACTCGCCGTAATAGGAAATGGATTTAACTACCTGCTATTCACTACCCGTTTACGCTGCGGCGTATTCCCACCGCAATGCTAATGCCTAATTAGCTTATGCCAGCCTTCAGAAACCACACTGAGGATTTGTGCTTCAAAGTTTCAAAGCCTGTGAAACCTGTGGCTCCTCATTCACTGGCTCTGCTTTGGCACGCCGCACCTCGGCTAAGGCCGCTGTCGCATTAGAGTTGAGTGCAGCCATCTGTCATAGCAAAGCCACAGCCTCTGCCCAGCCTAAAGGGCAATGTTCACTGGGTTTGAGATTACTTAAAAGAACAAGCAGTAGTTCTTCAGATACCAAGAGAATATCTTGCAACTAACCTTGGCACATTTGTCACAGTAACCTTAGAGCGAAGTACACTCTGAAATAGACTCTAGGGGTTCAGCTGCCCTGCGTGCCCCGCGTGTTTGCTCGCTACATACCGCTGACGAATGCCATGAGCAAATGCTTGATGTTATAACCGTTTCAAAGGGGCTATTTTTTTATTTTTATTACTTCTGTCATTATAGTGCTAAAACAGTTTTGGCACATGCAGTTTATTTTTATTTCATTTAATTTTTTAGAAATTAATTTACATTTTTTTATTGTATTTTAATAATTGAGTGTGTAATATATACCAGTATAATAAAGTTAGAATACCAAAAATAAATGTAAAAAATATAAACAGTGTGAAATTATGTATGCACGTGCAATTTATAAAACACTTTTCTTTGGTTTTGAAAGAAGTCTTATGTCCTCAACATTTATGTGATCAAATAAAAACAGTAATATTCTAAAATATTAGTTTAACTTAAAATATCAGTTTTTGTTTTCATATATTTTTAAATGTCCTTTATTTCTGTGATGCAAAGCTGAATTTTCAGCATCATTACTCCAGTCTTCAGTGATCCTTCAGAAATCATTCTAATACGCTGCTCAATAAACATTTCTGATAGTGCTGCTGTCAAATGATTAATCGTGATAAATAAAAGTTTTTGTTCACATAATATATGTGTGTATACTGTGTATATTTATTATGTATATATAAATACAAACACATGCATGTATGTATTTGAGAAAAATATGTTATGTTTATATATTAAATATATTTATATATAGTATAAGAATATAAATGTATATACATGCAAATATTTTCAAAATATATACAGCATGTGTGTGTGTCTATATATATATATATATATAATAAATATACACAGTACACATACATATATTATGTAAACAAAAAACTTTTATTTTGTATGCGATTAATCGCGATTAATCATTTGACAGCACTAATTTCTGATTATTATCAATGTTGAAAACAGTTGTGCTGCTTCATATTTTTGTGGAAGCCATGCTAATGTTTTTTCAGGATACTTTGATACTTTGCATACTCGAACATACATTTCAAAAGAACAGCATTTATTTTAAATCTAAATCTTTTCTAACATAACATATACTGTATGTCTTTAGTGTCACTTTTGATCAATTGAATGTGTCCTTGCTGAATAAAACTATTAATCTTACTGAGCCCAAAGTTTTGAAGAGTAGTGTACATTTTAAATGATTATTTCTCTTATTTATGTCCTTTACAGTATTGCTGTTGACAGCTTTTCATTAAAGCAGTAATTCACTTGACTTTGTGTGTAACAGTGATTTTACCGCTCTGCGACTAGCAGCATGATAAAATCAAGTAATGCACAACCTCTTGAGCCTTATTGCTTTATTACATTTCAGTTGTATTTAATATCAAATGATTAAATGGAACGTCTCCTCCTCCCTCCGCAGAAGGACAAATCAAGCACACAGGAGCGCAAGCCACGGCCGGCGAGGCCCTCCGGTCATCTTTGCACTGAACTCCACCGCCACCTCACCACCGCGCAGGAGGCCGAGGAAGAGGAGGAGGAGGAAGATGAAGAGGACAGTGAGTCGGAGGAGGAAGAGGAGGAGTCGTCCGGCAGCGAGGGCGAGAACATGGTGTGCGTCGAGCCGGCGAAGCCCCAGTTCTCCTCAGAGAAAGAACTGCACTCTGTAGTGGAGCTCATCAAATACATGCACACGTACTGCCTGCCCATACGCAAACAGGCCAGCTGGGATCGCAAAGAGCGTAAGGCCAAGCCTGAGAGCTCGCAGGTCCCCCGCAGCCTTCCTGTGAACCCTCAGAAACCTGCTCCCCAGACCAGGCCAAGGGCTCCTTTCACTCGCCGCAGGGAAATCAAAGCCCACTCCCTGCTGAAGGAGCTGCTAGAGGCCGTCAGCTCCTTTGACGTAAGCAAGCCTTACAGAATGCACAGCCCCCCTTATATCCACTGCAGAGGGGCCATGGCTCGGCTCGGCGCTGACCTTTCTTTCTCCCCCAAAGCCGAACCAAAAGACTCGGATTGTGAGAGCTTGCAGAAGAGCCCCGAGCCGGAGGAAGGCTCCTTTTTGGTCAGGCGTTCTCGCCGGCTGGCCTCCTTCCCCAGCAGGTTCGCTAAGAGAGTGCGTGTGAACTGCAGCCGGTCAGAGCCTAGTGTTGGGCAATCGAGCGAAGAAGAGATCGCGGTCAAACATCCTCTCGCTGAGCCGCCGTCTGATATCAGCCAGAAGAGCAGCTCCCACAAGGCGTCTGAAGCCCGTAACCCCTGCTGCAGTGATGGTAAGACATGAGTCATTAGAAATATACTGCACTCCTTAAAGTACAGGTTCACATGACAACAACACTCACACTCTTTTGCCTCTGAATCTGTTATTTATTTAAAGAATGTTTTTTTTGTAATTCATGATTCCTGGTATATGCGGTTGCTGAATTCAAATGTAACCAAATATCAGTTTAGATTTATATTAGGGCTGTCAAAATGAACTGGTTAATTGTGCAATGAATTTTTAATTTTTAATTTTTTTCAGATTAACACGCAGCATCCATTTTTTTTCTGGCATCCTTTCACTAGTGTTACAGTAGACTTTAAGAACATGCTATCAAGCATGATAAGATGCAAAAGAGAACTTCATTCGGTTCTGGCGCCGAAAAATTTATTTAATTGAGATATCAGTAGCAGTATTGGTCGATATCAATGATACTGGCCATTTATTAATAATAGGCTGCTTAGTAAAAAGATGCCATTAAACACATATTTAAAATATACCATCTTTATGTTGTTTCTACATTAATTAATTTGATGTGTTAATGTGATGTGTGATTGATGTGACAATGTGAAATGATGACAATATAAATAAATACAAATATTATATTAATATGCAATTAATTGCGATTAATTACAAAAAAATGGGTGGTTCGTAAATATTTTTAATCGATTGACAGCAAATTTGATATTCATCTGTCTTGAGATTGAAATTTTAAATGTCTCATTGAATGACTGAAAAATAAAATAATTAAATGTGACTGAATATTAAAATATAAATATTTAGAAAACTTGGGGTCACACTATTACTGCTGAAGGAGCTGCTAGAGGCCGTCAGCTCCTTTGACGTAAGCAAGCCTTACAGAATGCACAGCCCCCCTTATATCCACTGCAGAGGGGCCATGGCTCGGCTCGGCGCTGACCTTTCTTTCTCCCCCAAAGCCGAACCAAAAGACTCGGATTGTGAGAGCTTGCAGAAGAGCCCCGAGCCGGAGGAAGGCTCCTTTTTGGTCAGGCGTTCTCGCCGGCTGGCCTCCTTCCCCAGCAGGTTCGCTAAGAGAGTGCGTGTGAACTGCAGCCGGTCAGAGCCTAGTGTTGGGCAATCGAGCGAAGAAGAGATCGCGGTCAAACATCCTCTCGCTGAGCCGCCGTCTGATATCAGCCAGAAGAGCAGCTCCCACAAGGCGTCTGAAGCCCGTAACCCCTGCTGCAGTGATGGTAAGACATGAGTCATTAGAAATATACTGCACTCCTTAAAGTACAGGTTCACATGACAACAACACTCACACTCTTTTGCCTCTGAATCTGTTATTTATTTAAAGAATTTATTTTTTGTAATTCATGATTCCTGGTATATGCGGTTGCTGAATTCAAATGTAACCAAATATCAGTTTAGATTTATATTAGGGCTGTCAAAATGAACTGGTTAATTGTGCAATGAATTTTTAATTTTTAATTTTTTTCAGATTAACACGCAGCATCCATTTTTTTTCTGGCATCCTTTCACTAGTGTTACAGTAGACTTTAAGAACATGCTATCAAGCATGATAAGATGCAAAAGAGAACTTCATTCGGTTCTGGCGCCGAAAAATTTATTTAATTGAGATATCAGTAGCAGTATTGGTCGATATCAATGATACTGGCCATTTATTAATAATAGGCTGCTTAGTAAAAAGATGCCATTAAACACATATTTAAAATATACCATCTTTATGTTGTTTCTACATTAATTAATTTGATGTGTTAATGTGATGTGTGATTGATGTGACAATGTGAAATGATGACAATATAAATAAATACAAATATTATATTAATATGCAATTAATTGCGATTAATTACAAAAAAATGGGTGGTTCGTAAATATTTTTAATCGATTGACAGCAAATTTGATATTCATCTGTCTTGAGATTGAAATTTTAAATGTCTCATTGAATGACTGAAAAATAAAATAATTAAATGTGACTGAATATTAAAATATAAATATTTAGAAAACTTGGGGTCACACTATTAGTGCACACACAGGAAGTCGTATTTTCTTGTCACCTAGCAAAATAGCATTATATGAATTAAATAATAAAATAAAAATACTTTTTTTTTTTGTTTACTTCATCTTTTTTTTTAAATTATATATATATATATATATTTTTTTTTTTTCATTTTTATAGATACTGTATTTACATATATCATTTATATCATTTAGATTTATATATTTGTATTTGCCAGTAAATTTGAACTTTCAATAACTTTTTTGTTTTGTAGTTCTTTGCATCTATTTAGTGATGCTTTTAAGAACACAGTAACCAAACAACCTGTAATGTGCCATTAAGCATGATTTTTATATTCAGAGAGCCAGTTTAGGAGCTGCGAGCTCTGCTGAGATCTCTAACTGTGATGCTGTCTGTTGTTCTGATTGCAGAGAAACGCTCCTGCCTCTGTCTGCCGCTGGCGTCCAAATCCAACGGGTGTGTTTTCCATTCATATCTAATCTGTTCTTGAGCCCTGGAACACTCTGTCCATCTTCAAAATTGCCTAGAGGAGGCTTGTAGAGTTGCTGTTTTTACATAACAAAACACTCGGTCTCTCGCAGTAAAACTTTTCTATAAATAGCCCTGAGGTTCTTCTACCAATTACAGTCATTTGTAGTTCTCTGCATATACATAGCTCAGACGTGGTGTGAAGTAAAACAACCGAGATCAATCAAACCCTGCTCCAAATGTCATTAGAAGACACATAGAAACCTCTGAAACAGTAAATCTGATGCATTATGTTTTTGAGACTGTATCCTTTCCCCCCTCTCTCTCTTAGTTGCTCATGTAAGAGTTTAATAGATGCAATCTCTTTCTGTATTTCTCTGATCAGAGACGCGCAGTATGCCAACAAGCCCTTTGAGCAGACTCTCTCTGTGGAACTGTGTGGCACAGCAGGTAATATTACGCACTCAGTGAGGGGTATATTTTTATAAGTGTGCCATTTTTGTAATTGTGTGAGCTGTTAGCACTTGATTCACCTCATATGTTCTCACGCATGCTAGTAGCTTGCCAGTTGCACGGGATTTAAAATGTAGATAATGACATGTCTAAATTAGGCTAAATGGGTATTCTGTATATTTATGTTACCGTTGGAAATTTGGGGTCAGTAAGATTTTTTTTTATATTATTGAAAGAAACTCTTCTGCTCACCAAGGCTGTTTATTTGATCAAAAATACAGTAAAAATCAGTCATATTGTGAAATATTATTGCAATTTAAAAAAACTCTGTTCTATTTGAATATAGTTTAAAATGTAATTTATTTTTGTGATCAAAGCTGAATTTTCAGCATCATTACTCCAGTCTTCAGTGTCCGTCAGAAATCATTCTAATATGCTGATTTGCTGCTCAAGAAACATTTTTTTACTTGTATCAATGTTAAAAACAACTGTGCTGCATAATATTTTTGGGCAAACCATTATACTTTTATACAGGATTACTTTTTCAGGCTAAATAGGAAGTTCAAAAGAACAGCATTTATTTGAAATAGAAACCCTTAGCAACATTATAAATGTCTTTACTGTCACTTTTAAACAATTTGATGTGTTATTGCTGAATAAAAGTCATCATTTTTAAAAAAAATAATCAATTCCTGACCCCAACATTTTGAACAGTGTTTTGTATAACTGCAAGATTTCTGAAGTTGAATACTTAGTTTTATAGGTTTGTGTGAGCAATAGCACTGGAGATAATTGCCTCAGCAACCACCACTAATAATAACTGATTCATTATTATATATTACACATGCTTAATATTATGTAGGACTGCTATTGTAAGCTTCATTAATTATGTTCATTTTCTGCCCGTTGTGCGCTGCGACTAATAACAAAGCGTTTGGTGATATTCGAGTGCGTTTGGTGGTGATTAATGAGTGTGTGTTTTCCAGGCCTGACTCCCCCCACCACTCCCCCCCATAAACCAGTGGAGGACGAGCTCTTCAAACCCGACGGAAAAGCTGAGCTCACCACCAAGAGCAACATACGCAAGCTCCCAGAGCAGACGGAGCTGTACGCCCAGTTGCGACGGATGGGCCAAACGGGCGACACAGACTCTAAGGGTGGGATGCAACGGGCGTACGGGGACCACGATTACTGCCTGTTGGGTCAGGGAGAGAATTGCAAGATGACGACGATGTCTCAGTGCCGTGTGGAGGTGCACGAGGAGGAGATGGCTGTGAAGGACGGGGGGATGGAGGGACATGAGGAGTGGCTCCTAACCAATTGCCAGCAAAGGACTGAGGCTGATTCGCCCGTGGCGTTGTCCTCGCCCGGTCCAGAGCAGACCAGTCAGCCCTCACCTGTCCGCTCTCCCACCCCAGAGCTGGATGCCCAGTCCCCAGTTTCCTGCTCGCCCCCCTACCCCGACTGCAAACTCCCCTTCAGGTACTGAACGCTCCTGTGGGTTTTCCATCCTTGTGTTTTGTTGAATTCCGAAATGTTGAACTTCTGACTTTGAAAAGTGCAATAGAATGTGTGTATGACGTCTAGAGTTCTATCAGGAATCTGATTCCCTGACCATTTTCAAGCGACAGCTGAAAAAAACTTTTTCTCTTTTCTTTCATTTTTTTTTTGTCAGATCATGAATGCTAATTCTGTCATTAATTACTCAACCTCATGTCGTTCCAAACCCGGAAGACCTTTGTTCATCTTCGAAACACATATTAAGATATTTTTGATGAAAGCCGAGAGCTTTCTGACCCTGCATAGACCGACACGTTTTATGGCCCAGAAACATATTAGGAACGTCGTTAAAATAATCCATGTGACATCAGTGGTTCAACCATAATGTATGAAGCTACAAGAATACTTTTTGTGCGCGAAAAAAAGAGAAGAAATCGTTTGTTTTCTTTGCGCACAAAAAGTATTCTCATAGCTTTTTAACATTACGGTTGAACCACTGATGTCGCATGGACTATTTTAACGATTGGCCCTTTCACACCAAGGAAAATAATGATAACTATAGTTTTAATAATCATTCTAATTCTGTTAGAATAGGGAAAGCCGCACCATGGCTATAACCATAATGAAATAAATGAACGATATCATTGGAATCACTTTCAGAATAATTTTTTTCCAAACGGATGAATGATAAAGCATTGTCAGCCAATCAGAATCCACCCAAATTTAAAACAGCAGACAACAAAATTGCAGCATGTGCTTATAATAAACACAATATTATTGCCCGTATAAATATCTAAACATTCTTGAATCAAGATACGATTATTTAAGAAGAAAAATGGCTTAAGATATTAAGGCTTGTTTTCTGAAAAAAATATCAAATTGTTGTTAGTTTTTGCTTAAAACATGAATAAAAATAATAAATAAAGGGGAAAAAAAATAAGATTTTTCTTGCCCCATTGGCTGATTTTTTATCCTTCTAATTTTAAGGGGGGAAAAAATCAGTTAATTTTGATTGGTTTTTTTTTCAGAAAATGAGGCTTAATATCTTGAGTCATTTTGCTTCTCAGTTAAATGTATCTTGATTTAAGAATGTTTAGATATTTGTTTCCATAGATAAGTGAGAAAATCATTCCAGTGAACAAATGCTTGAGCGGAGCATCATTTGCATGTTGACAGTCAACAACTGCTAAGCTAACATTAGCTTTGCCATGTTGTTTCTTTATATGTGATCGTTTGAGTGTCAAGGAATGAAACACCTCTATGTTTGGAAATCAGAGATATCACCATTATGAAAATGAACCATGGTTTTATACAGTAAAAGTGAAGTAACCATGTTTTTTTGGTGTATTGATTACCATTTGTATAACCACAGTTTTACTACAAATACTATGGTTAATGTAGTAAAAACATGGTTAAGTTTTGTAAAGGTAGATATATCCTACCTGTGCATCTGCCTTTGAATGAAATGGAGCACAAATCCCGGTGCCACTCTGCTATTAGCAGGATGCGAACTACTTACTTTTTCCATTTATTAGCCATTTTGTATAACTCAGCCCTGTTCTCCTTCTTTCAGCGATGAGAGCTCAGAGACATGCCACGGAGCAGCTGAAAAAAGAAGCAAGACAAAGTGTGGACAAGAGAATGATGTGGTAGGTCGTGTTTTCGAACCGATTTTATTAATCGTAGCACTAACCTAATTATCCAAGCCATAGATGCATGTGATGTCTGATTCGTTTCCTTTAAGTGCCGTCGAGTGTATTTATTCTAATCCGCTGTGCATTTGCAGAACAAGTGCCAAGTGATCTACATTCACAACCTTCCGAGCAGCGTCACTCAGTCCATGCTGCGTAAGCGCTTCGAGGCCTTCGGTCGGCCAGAGGACTGTAAAGTGGTCATCAAAAACGAGTGGGTTCCATTTCCGTCTAGATGGTCTGGCCTTATCGTGCCCTGAGTGGGAGAATGGAGAGCTGATGTTTCTGTGTGTTTGTGTAGGGAGCGTTGTGGGGTGATCACGCTGAGACCGGCTCAGAACGGCCAGACCTCACGGCACAGGTGGGACTCGCTCGGTCCGAGCGGAGGGAGCGGCAGCCGGCGGTTCGGCAGGAAGCGTTACATAGATCTGGGTACGAGAACACACAGCTTCCTGTCTCTTTAATGTCGTCTTTGCATCAGACGTCTGGTGCTCTGTTCCGAGTCAGATGAAGTCAGAGGAAGGTGTCTTCTCCTTTCTAAGCTAATAAATGGCCTAATTCGACCTCATTTGCATTTAAATGGAAAAAAAGACTTTTTGATTCTTGGTTCACCCACTTGAAAAAGCAGGGTGCAGTTTTAATTATAGTCAGGCCAGTGCGCCGCAGTGCTTGCTATTGACTAAATAACGTGTGAAGTCAATGAAAAAGCTGCTTGCTTGGCGATTTGTTCATTTTTAAATACGACTCATCGTCTAATTCTGTGTGCCGAGTCAGATTATATCTAGTCTATATCAAAGTTTGGTTAAAAAGGTGTGAAAAATGCTGTAGAAATGATAATATGTTTTGTAAATGAATGATGCTGGGGTTTAGGTCAGAGATTCTCCACTGGTTTTGCTTCCCAGCACGTTTCAAAAATGGTTTATCCTTCAAACGTAAACAAAAAATGAATCAATTCAAAATGCGCAGGCTCATTATGCATATTTGTAACATGACATGCATACACTGAATAGGAAAACTGAGATTTGTTGAAGTCAGTTGAGAAATGCATAAACAACAGCACAAGTGGAATTTGCCATCCTAAAATATAATATTACAGACACTGGGCCAAGTAATTAATAAATGATAAAAAATTATTTAGGGTAACTAAAATAAAGCAAGATAAAAGAAAATGCAAATAATTCACGAACAACTTGAATAGAAATAAAAAAACATGACAAAATAATAAATGATAAATACAAAATTAAAAAAGCATGACAAAATAAAAATGACAAAAGCACACAATAAAATTACTAAAACAAACTAGAATTTAAATGATAAATAAAAATATTAAAAAGCTCATTCAACATTTATCATTACTATAATTGCATATAAATAACACTTACCAAGTGGCAGGTAATTTTGCTCCAATATTTTGTAGAGTTTGACATCAACAATCAGGTATCATATCATGGTTATGTTTTGCTGTTACAGAAAATATGTTTAAACATCTATAAACTGTAGTGCTGTCAAACGATTAATCGCGATTAATCGCATCCAAAATAAACGTTTTTGTTTACATAATATATGTGGGTGTACTGTGTATATTTAATATGTACATATAAATACAAATGCATACATGTATATGTTTAAGAAAAATATGTTTATATATTTCTATATATAATAATATAAATGTATATACATGCAAATATTTTCAAAATATACTGTATGTGTGTGTATTTATAAATACGTAATAAATATAGACAGTACACATACATATATTATATAAACAAAAACTTTT